>NW_028152405.1:5000-12500 GCF_951799395.1 Argentina silus | reverse complement strand
AAGCCAGTTGTGTGGGGTGCACCCTGGGAGAATGGACCAGAGGCAGAAATACAAGCATGGTGTTTGTCTAAGTTAAATACAAGCCTTACATGATGTACTTTCATGAAATAGTTTATAGGTCTAGTAATAAGGATATCAACATTTAAATGAGGGTCATAAAACATGATTAAAGTTGTGTTATTTATGTTTATTCTTTATCTCTTCATCAAATATACACTTTATTAGGAACACCTGGACACCTTCTCATGGTGGAGGAACACCTGTACACCTTCTCATGGTGGAGGAACACCTGGACACCTTCTCATGGTGGAGGAACACCTGTACACCTTCTCATGGTGGAGGAACACCTGTACACCTTCTCATGGTGGAGGAACACCTGTACACCTTCTCATGGTGGAGGAACACCTGTACACCTTCTCATGGTGGAGGAACACCTGTACACCTACTCATGGTGGAGGAACACCTGTACACCTTCTCATGGTGGAGGAACACCTGGACACCTTCTCATGGTGGAGGAACACCTGTACACCTTCTCATGGTGGAGGAACACCTGGACACCTTCTCATGGTGGAGGAACACCTGTACACCTACTCATGGTGGAGGAACACCTGTACACCTTCTCATGGTGGAGGAACACCTGGACACCTTCTCATGGTGGAGGAACACCTGTACACCTTCTCATGGTGGAGGAACACCTGTACACCTACTCATGGTGGAGGAACACCTGTAAACCTTCTCATGGTGGTGGAACATGCGTCTGGATGAGGCCTCGCGAGGCGAAGGTGACTACTGACATTTCATTATGAAACTAAAAACGAATAATGAAACGTGTGCTGCTCAGCCAAGGCTCTAGTTTGTGACGATAACAAACTTATTTTTACAGATGTTTTATTAATAGTTTTTTATTGTCATAATGAACAGCTGTAGTCCTTTTACTGTTTTTTCTCCTATATGGAACAACCATTCCTCCAGTTTGCAAACATAATCAAAAGACTAAAAAGTAAATAATTACGCAAACGTATAATAATTATTGTGACTGTAGGATAATTATTATTTCCTGTTGATATCAAAAATGCCCCCTGCCTAAAGAATAAATTAAACTGAATAGCACAAACATCAAAAGACCAATAACGAAATTAGCTGAACTTCAAATGACTTTTTGTGAGAGCTGTACACCACAAAATACAACAGACAATATGAAATTGATTTGGCTTCGAATGGAACTTTCTGAGGATTTAAATATATAAACTCGGTCTATTCAATGTCTCCCTACATCATGAGGTTGTTAGGTCCGCAGCCGCCCGCGCGTCTCTGAGCTGTCAATCAGGCTGCGCGCAACAATATTCCGAGGCTCCGCCCACTCCGTCGGCATCGCCAGCGCGGATCCTGATTGGATAAAAACCCCAACCAGCGCGCCTATCGGGTCCCAGCGCGGGCCGTAGAAAAAGTGGGGCCAGCTTGTCAGTCAGGGGGCTGTGTGTGTGTGTGTGTGTGTGTGTGTGTGTGTGTGTGTGTGTGTGTGTGTGTGTGTGTGTGTGTGTGTGTGTGTGTGTGTGTGTGTGTGTGTGAACAGTTCCCGTGAGAGACTTGTTAGAACGATAGACTTTGTAGAAACTTGTTAGCACGCTAGATTTTTGTAGAGACCTGTTAGAAAGATATACTTAGTATTGTGATACTGTGCTTAGCGCAATCGATTATTACTTGTTATGGTTACGGAAAATTGGGCCAAGTTTAGTTTAGTTGTACTGATTCTCACCACACGGAGTAGATTCCTTTGTTTAGACGCTCCAGGAGTAGAGGCGGCTGTTCTTGACTGTATTTAAGTTTTGTCCGCTGCTTTAGGCCAGTGAGGTTTTGTTTTCGCTTTGGTTTTCATTAGATGATGAAAGTTTAGGTTTTGCTCGCCGTTTATGAGCTCTCTTTTATATTTTATATTATATTTGTTTATTTGAGTTGAACAGCCGCTGCTGGTCCTTTTTTTCCTTTGTAGTAGCCACTGATTCTGATGACCCTTGTTACCTTTATAAGACTATTTAAGTTCCTTGTTAATAAAATAACTATAATTTACCAAATCCATCTGGTTATATGTTGCTTCCCTTTCCCCTAGCGAGCCGGGTTGTAACAAGGGTCCTGTGGATGTTTCCTATCTGAGCAGTGTGGATGAGGCCTACAGGCCAAGCTGTGTGTCTGATTCCAGAGTAGGCCAGTAAAACCTGTTATTAATAAAAACACCAGTCTAAGCAACATCTACGCCTGTACCCTGTAGAACAACATCTACGCCTGTACCCTGTAGAACAACATCTACGCCTGTACTCTGTAGAACAACATCTACGCCTGTACCCTGTAGAACAACATCTACGCCTGTACCCTGTAGAACAACATCTACGCCTGTACTCTGTAGAACAACATCTACGCCTGTACCCTGTAGAACAACATCTACGCCTGTACTCTGTAGAACAACATCTACGCCTGTACCCTGTAGAACAACATCTACGCCTGTACCCTGTAGAACAACATCTACGCCTGTACCCTGTAGAACAACATCTACGCCTGTACTCTGTAGAACAACATCTACGCCTGTACCCTGTAGAACAACATCTACGCCTGTACTCTGTAGAACAACATCTACGCCTGTACTCTGTAGAACAACATCTACGCCTGTACCCTGTAGAACAACATCTACGCCTGTACCCTGTAGAACAACATCTACGCCTGTACCCTGTAGAACAACATCTACGCCTGTACCCTGTAGAACAACATCTACGCCTGTACCCTGTAGAACAACATCTACGCCTGTACTCTGTAGATTAGCAACCAGAACCAACTTCATTTAACTAAATCCGTTTCCAAAAACACAGCAGAGAAACGTCCCTCTCCTCCCCCAGTCCGCCTCTTTAAAACCTCCCCGGTCGGTCGGTCGGTCGGTCGGTCGGTCGGTCGGTCGGTCGGTCGGTCGGTCGGTCGGTCGGTCGGTCGGTCGGTCGGTCGGTCGGTCGGTCGGTCGGTCGGTCGGTCGGTCGGTCGTCCTCCGGTGGTTCTCTGACAACCAGCCGTCAGGGACAGGAAGTGGGAACAGAAATTGATTCACCGAGGAGCTTCCTGCCGCCAGGGGCCGGTCGGCGGGCTTTCTGTCAGCGCGTGCTGGTGGACAGACAGGTCAAAGGTCAGGGTTAGGGTTCCTGAGATCAGGCTGAAATCAGAGGATTTAGAGCAGCTAGAATATCAACTTTGAATCAAACATTTATATGAAAATATACCCAAAATGTATAGTTTCCTTGACAACGACTCTTGGGCCCAATTAGGCCCACATTAATGTGAAGAATATGCGTTTTCCACCCGGCCTGTAGCCTGCTAGCCTGCTAGCCTGCTAGCCTAGCCTGCCCTGCTGCTAGCCGGCCTAACCATTAACATGTGATCCATTTAATTACTTTTCAAAGTAACCCATTTTATGGCCTTGGTGCAAGCTATGCTTTTATGAAACACTTCTGAAACCAATGACATATTCCTTTTCTATTTCAGGCTGGTTACATTTGTGGCTAGAAAATGTGAACTGGCACTAGGCATAGGGCAACATAGGCATAGGGCAACATAGGCATAGGGCAACATAGGCATAGGGCAACATAGGCATGTTGTACTTTCTTCAGTACATGTTGGGTTAGGGTTGAGGCTGTTGGACAGGCCTACGTCATGCCTGGACTGGACGTCATTACTTTCCATTAGAAAAGTAAGAATCTAGTTTATAATATACATTATTTTACATTAGTTTACATATTTTGGAATAGTTGTACACTGAGTGAAAATGATGGCCTTTTTTTTATCAGATAGACATCAATAGCCTATAGTCTATCTTTTCGCCATGTTTATCCCGAAAATGTGTGCATGTTATGAGTGAGTGAATGAAAGACTAGGCCTGTACCCACCGTGACTGCCAGGGGGCAGCATACTCACACCTATCACAGCCGTGTGTCCTGACGGTGACAGCCTCCCAGCAGCCCGACTCTCTCCTCGGCCTGGAGGGACGCAGTGCTCCTGATTCCGAACCTCAGCCGTCCTCTCTGCCCCGCTGCAGGGTCGGTATCAGGTACCAGGTATCCGGTCGCTGGCTTAGACTGATTGTCTGATGTGTTTTCTTCATTCCTGTCATGCAGTGAATTTGAATTTGAATTGTCCGAGATTATCCGACAGTTTATTACTCGCAATACAAGTGAAGGATAATGATGATGAAAATATGATGAACTATAATAATGACGATGAATATGATTATTGTAGCTCATTTCAAAATGCATTTAGGTTAACTCTCTACATGAACCGATCATCTGTCATTTCATTGTTTGTGTTGTGCAATAACCCTTTAAGACAACGTCTTACGTTTTAGTTTTTCTATTTTTATTGTATTTATTTTGCCATGCTTAGAAGGGTACAGATAAATCCTCGCCTGTGTTATTTGTAGTCTGGGCCTTCCTGTAAAGTGCCTAAAGTCTGATTATAGTCTTATCAACAATAGAAACACAAATTCATGAGGTATTTGGAGTTTTCTCATTTCTATGTAATTTGACAATGCTGTTGATTTTTGATGTTGACAGTTTATTTAATTTGGGCCTTATTTGGTCACGGCCGTTTCACCGTGGCGATAGCAGTAGTGAGTGCTGTAATCAGCCTTCGTCCAGATTACACGGTAGACCAGCCTGGTGTTGACGGTGGAGGGGACAGCAGGCCATCTCAGAGGATCCCGGGCTCACAGTAAAGCATGCTGTCAGCGGCTGTCCGGCCTGTCCGGGCTGAGGCAGGGAGGCCGCTCCCTGTAGGGACCCGGACAACCCGGTCTGAATGCGCTTGTTATTATTTCCTCAGATCTTAGGAAAACAGAGGAGGAGGGGAGAGGAGGGGTGACCCGGAGATGGCTAACTAGCCCAGGGCCAGGGGGAAGGCCAGGGTAAGGCCAGGGTAAGGCCAGGGTAAGGCTCGGGGCCGCAGGCCTGCTTAAACAGCCTCACCGCTCCGTCGTGTCCGCAGCTCCTCGGCATTGGAAGGCAACAGATTAACACGATACATTTACCATGGAAATACCCTCAACCTTTACACCTATTACAGTACACAGCATAGCAGGCTAAAACAGGAGGTTAAAACATGATTATACATTAGTAACTTCAATGCATTATTTTACACAATTGGAAATTAGAAATTAAGGAATATATTGAAATAAACCTTTATTCTTGAACATGTCAAACAAGTGGGCCCACTATTATCATTATGTTTAATTATTATTAGGCCTTATTAATAATGATAACAATAACAATAACAATAATAATTATAATATAATATAATATAATAATAATAGTGGGCCCTTATTATTATAATTGTTATTGTTATTGTTATTGTTATTGTTATTATTATTATTATCATTATTATTATCATTATCATCATCGTAATTTATATTATTGTTATTATTATTATTTATGTAATAGGAATAGGCTGCGCATTGATTATAGCTCCAATCTATTCTTTTTCTCTTTCTATTCATTTCAATAACATCGAAATTATAACATCCAACAACATAAGAACAACAAATACAGTTAACATCATTATTCTAACTCCAGAATGAATAATCCTTCAGTGTTGATTTGATAGAATATTTTCTTCATTGTCTTACAGAAGACTGCTAAATGTCTCTGTTGCCGTTTATTGAAGGAAATCAACATGAATTCACAGGAGGAAATATATGAAATAAGGCCTTGCATATTACCCGTTCTAATGGCAGATACAGATTCCTATCTGTGAAATGAATTTTAGTGCATTTTTAAGAAACAAAGGAGCGGACACCGCAGCTGATATCACAGTGGGATAAACACGTGATGAACGGGCCCTTTTCATTTGAAACTCGGAGCTATCTGCCGTTTTATCTGTGGGTTTATTAATCATGTAGATATGGCATTTCATATAGAGCCAAAGCCCCCAACCCCCCCCCCCCCCCCCACACACACACACACACCACCTCCACACCACCACCCCGAGTCACCGCTCCCATCTCCAC
The DNA here is from genome assembly GCF_951799395.1 of Argentina silus. Classification (NCBI taxonomy): domain Eukaryota; kingdom Metazoa; phylum Chordata; class Actinopteri; order Argentiniformes; family Argentinidae; genus Argentina; species Argentina silus. Next base: position 6,469 of record NW_028152405.1, on the reverse strand, counting down.
GGGTGATCTCCCAGGCGGCGAGGCCTTTGTGGTTATCGCGGCCGATCGCCAGGTGCTCTGGTCCGGCCCCGTCCCGCCCCGTCCCGCCCCGTCCCGCCCCGTCCCGCCCGGGCTCCAGCGGGCTGGATGCTGTTTAAACTACAGATAATTACAGCTACAGCAACACATGATTGAATAATGAAGGTTTACTTTCATGACAGAGTGACCGCAAAGCAGCGTTTCTCTACGGGCTCCCTAAGTGGTTGTCTGTCACATCCAACACTGGAGGAATACAACTGAAACTTTCACAACTTATTGTATGGTACCATGCATGGTAGCCTATGTTCTAGGCCTATTTCTTCACATCTTGAGTCTGTTTTGCGTCTCTCTCTCTCTCTCTCTCTCTCTCTCTCTCTCTCTCTCTCTCTCGTAGATGCTGTTTGTAGGCGGCTCAGGGGCCTGTGCACCAATCGCGTCCCGCAGCTGCGGAGCAGGGAAGCAGCGTGTGGAGGCAGGGGGAGGCAGGGGGAGGCAGGGGGAGGTTCCTCTGGCCGTCTCCCTTCAGTAGGCTCCTCTCTGCACGGCACATTAACCCTCCAGCTCACTCTGGACGCCGTCCACCAGCCCTCTCTGGATTTACAACTCCACTTATGAGGCTCTACCTCCTCGGCTGGATGTTTGACTCTGAGAGACGGACAATTAGCCACAAACTCAACACTCTCGAGTCGGACGGGAATTTCGTTCTTTTTTTTCCAACCCGAATAATTCAAGGAAACTCTTAAGTCACGCTGTACCGAGCAGGTGACAACTTCCAACAGTTCTTAACAAATACATTCCTGCATTATGACACGGTTTATGCGTTGACCTCAAAGTTTTTATTTCTTCTTTCAAACAAATAGTTGCTCTATTTTTTTTGTTCACCGCGCAGTAAAAACCCTATAAACCGTGTCTATTAAAAACCCTTTCCTCTGGGTGAGAGGTGCAGCCAGGGGACAGAGAGGAACACGGAGGAGAGGAGAGGACAGGAGAAGACCGCTGTGTCTGTGACCGAACATTGTTATGGACATTGCAACAGGTCTGGACTCTCTGGAGCGGCGGTTCTCCCGGACCCAGTCCTGCTCCACCATGCTGGACGGGATTAAGATAGAAGATCATCTGAGGATCGGAGCGGCCGCTCTGGGCGTGATGATCGGTGAGTTTAGGATCAGGCCTACTGTTTCCACATTTAACATTCAGATAAAGTTGAATCATTTATCATATTTATTTATAGTTATTATAGTTATTATATAGTTATTATTATAGTTATTATGTTCCTCTCACAAGTGTCACGCCAGCAGTCTCCTATTCCCCCCATATGCCTCGACCCTCGTTGTTTGAGCCTCCAGTTCATATCCTGAATAAACGACATCTTAGAAAGAGTGGCGCGAAGGAACAGACATTACAGCAGACTTTCATTCATCTCATATCACCACGGACGTTACACACAGCTA
>NW_028152406.1:7500-10000 GCF_951799395.1 Argentina silus | reverse complement strand
AAAGGTGGTGAAATAGATGTATGTGATGGCCAATCTTTCCATTACATATTTGATTTATTTTGATTTAACTTATTTGATTTGTCCAGGGAGACACTGAGACCGAGGTCTCTTTTGCAGGTGTGCCCTGTTAATACACATACGATTACAAAACCACACCTTAAAAACACAACACAATGAGAAATACACACATGAATTCATAACATAGTATCTGCTAATCCTTTATTTAACCCTGATTATAATCCTGGAGACATAACAGAATGGTTCTGTGTCCTGGATTATAATCAGGGTAAACATAAATTACCTGTCCATACATTAAACTGATATTGTCAAGTACTGGACAAAGCTTATTTCTGACAGAGAAACTCACTGTAAATGTGTCCTTTAATGAAACCTCACTGGTTGCCCGGGACAACAGGACATTGTCCTCCACCCTTCCTCTCTGACTGACTGTATACTGCATGTCCATGTCTGCTGTGATGGGGGGAATGAGAGGAGCACCGTGAGCACAGAGGTGTCAGCGCAGACAGGGGCCACAGCAGGGCGGTTATAGAGGTGAGGAAGAGGAGACTGAAATAAACAGTCGTCTCACAAAACTATGGGGTCCCTGACAAGGTGTGTATTATACTAATTGGGGGGGGGGGGGCTGGTGAAGGTTGAAATCAGAGAGGATGGGCTCATTGTGATCAAAGTCAAAGTGGCTTTATTGTCAATTCTTCACATGTCAAGACATACAAAGGAATCGAGAGGACGTTTCTCACTCTCCCACGGTGAGACAGATAAAGTGCCCAGGCACAACAGATAACACGTACTAAAAGTAAAACATTCAATAAAAATAATTTAAACAGTGCAAAAAGAGCAGTCAGTAAAGACAGTAAATAGCAGCCAAATACTGTGTATTCTGTATAAAAAAATAATAGTGCAATAGTGCATTGTAGCAATAGAATAGTGGATTGTCCAGAGTCCGTAGTGTTTTGGGGGGGGGGGGGGGGGGGGGCTGAAGGGTTGGGAGGGGGGGTGGTGGTTTCAGCTTCCTGACAGCTTGGAGGTTGTGGCTGGGGGAAGTGAGGGGAGAGAATTTAGCTTCCTGACAGCTTGGGGTATGAAGCTTTTCGTGAGTCTGGTGGTGTGGGCACGGAGGCTCCTATACGAAGGCAGGAGGCTGAACAGACTGTGTGCGGGGTGGCTTGCGTCACTCACAATCGAGGTAGCTTTGCGGGTGAGGCGGGTGGAGTAAGTCTCTTGCAGGGATGGGAGTGGGGCACCAATGATCTTAGCAGCTGTGTTCACAATGCGTTGTAGTGCTTTCCTACTGTGTTCGGTGCAGCTACCGCCCCACACAGTGATGCATGTAACGGAATGAGAAATGGTATCAAACATACGTGTCCTTTGAATGTTGAAGGCGGTGCTAAATAAGCCATTTGCCTTGCTTTGGAATGTGATGGTGTGTAGAGATACAGGGTCTGTATACGGTGCCCTCTCTGCCTTCATCAATCATTACGTCTTCTTATCTACTTTTCTACCCTGGTTATAATCCAGGAGACAGAACCAGGCCCTACATTTACAACGTGCAAAGCTTGAAGGAATCATGGAGTCCTAGTTTGATGAGGGCCTCTTCAACTCTTAGACCAAACCCTTTGTTTAAGTAAACTTCATAGGTTGTCCAGAAACACAGGGCAGTGTCCAACACTGTTCTTTTAAAACTGTAATTTTACCCTGAAATCGTTTGATTCCTTTCATGGCAGACAAGCTCCCCAGAGTACCAAACCAGGTTCTAAGCTTGGCTAACCCTCAAAGCTCGATGCGTTTCATCTGAACGAGGTAAATCGGCCTTCCGTTTCTGTGCCCATAGAACTTGGAACGACCTTCAAAACATTCTCAAACTAGATTCCCTTGTGACTATCAGCTGAAGACCTTGATCTGTCATCTGAGGAATGTACGTGTTTTAATTGATTATATTGTGTAAATTGTTGTTGTAATTGTTTGTCATTTTAAATGTTCTTTTTCATTGTTCATGTCATAAGGAGGTGTGTGTGTATGTATGTATGTGTGTGTGTGTGTGTGTGTGTGTGTATATGTGTGTGTGTGTGTGTGTGTGTGTGTGTGTGTGCGTGTGTGAACAACAACAACAACAACCACCACAACAACAACAACAACAACAACAACAACAACAACAACAACAACAACAAAGGAAGAACATGCGAAGACATTCCATATGACATAATTTTTTCTCTAGAATGTGCCACTCTTCTCTCCTTTGTTCAACGCCACAGAACATGTCACGACCACAGAACATGTCACGACCACAGAACATGTCACGACCACTGAACATGTCACGACCACTGATCTGACACGACCACAGAACATGTCACGACCACAGAACATGTCACGACCACTGATCTGACACGACCACAGAACATGTCACGACCACTGATCTGTCACGACCACAGACCTGACACGACCACAGAACATGTCACGACCACTGATCTGTCACGACCACAGA
>NW_028152407.1:5000-12741 GCF_951799395.1 Argentina silus | reverse complement strand
TTCGCGTATCGGTTTTCATGGCTGGTATTACACTATTGACACGGTATCTTACTGAGTGTTCATTCACATAAAAGCCTTTTACTAGATTTTGAGAGACGAGGTTCAAAGAGAATTGCAGAACAATGATGACACTGAAATACTGAAATCCCCTCAAATGATCCAACTAAGTTAGTTCTGACAATCAATACATTTCTTAGAAGTTCAATCATTTTTCAGTGTCACAAAAAACTTCTAAACATGAGCTGTGTGTATCTCCAATAACTTTGAAAAAACTTAAACAAAGTGTCAATAAAAACGTATTTGACTTATTTGATTCATTAAGGATTATATATGTTACAAATTCAACCATTTTACTTTGAAACATTTTTTTTTTTTTTGAAAAACACAAATGTAAAATGTTATCATATATCAAACACAGAAATGTTGGCTATGTCCTGACTATATTTACGTTTATGTTTGATTTCTCACACATTTACATTTACATTTATGGCATTTAGCAGACGCCTTTATCCAAAGCGACTTACAACAATACATTTGTTTCAGTAAGTGAATCATTTATCCAACAGTCATCATAAGATAAAGTAATCAATGCTTGGACCAGGGGCCATAGACAGTCACAGTGCTAGAAGAAGGAAAAATGACTTCTTTTTTTTTAACAGGAGAGAAACTTGTACAGGGGGGTAGTGGGGGTGAAGAGGTGTTTAGGGTTAGGGTTAGAGTTAGTACAGGGGGGTAGTGGGGGTGAAGAGGTGTTTAGGGACCGAGGGACCGTGAAGATGTCACACACACACCAGTCCTCCATTGAGACCCACAGCTAGCCTGAGCTGTAGAACATCTCTGTGGGTTCATCCTACAACCACAGCCCCTATTATGACATACACAGAACAGCACAAAACAGCAAACATCAGCTGCATGGCCAGAACAGGCCTAAGGCTAGGGCACGCCACAGTCCCTGGGCTGCATGGCCAGAACAGGCCTAAGGCTAGGGCACGCCACAGTCCCTGGGCTGCATGGCCAGAACAGGCCTAAGGCTAGGGCACGCCACAGTCCCTGGGCTGCATGGCCAGAACAGGCCTAAGGCTAGGGCACGCCACAGTCCCTGGGCTGCATGGCCAGAACAGGCCTAAGGCTAGGGCACGCCACAGTCCCTGGGCTGCATGGCCAGAACAGGCCTAAGGCTAGGGCACGCCACAGTCCCTGGGCTGCATGGCCAGAACAGGCCTAAGGCTAGGGCACGCCACAGTCCCTGGGCTGCATGGCCAGAACAGGCCTAAGGCTAGGGCACGCCACAGTCCCTGGGCTGCATGGCCAGAACAGGCCTAAGGCTAGGGCACGCCACAGTCCCTGGGCTGCATGGCCAGAACAGGCCTAAGGCTAGGGCACGCCACAGTCCCTGGGCTGCATGGCCAGAACAGGCCTAAGGCTAGGGCACGCCACAGTCCCTGGGCTGCATGGCCAGAACAGGCCTAAGGCTAGGGCACGCCACAGTCCCTGGGCTGCATGGCCAGAACAGGCCTAAGGCTAGGGCACGCCACAGTCCCTGGGCTGCATGGCCAGAACAGGCCTAAGGCTAGGGCACGCCACAGTCCCTGGGCTGCATGGCCAGAACAGGCCTAAGGCTAGGGCACGCCACAGTCCCTGGGCTGCATGGCCAGAACAGGCCTAAGGCTAGGGCACGCCACAGTCCCTGGGCTGCATGGCCAGAACAGGCCTAAGGCTAGGGCACGCCACAGTCCCTGGGCTGCATGGCCAGAACAGGCCTAAGGCTAGGGCACGCCACAGTCCCTGGGCTGCATGGCCAGAACAGGCCTAAGGCTAGGGCACGCCACAGTCCCTGGGCTGCATGGCCAGAACAGGCCTAAGGCTAGGGCACGCCACAGTCCCTGGGCTGCATGGCCAGAACAGGCCTAAGGCTAGGGCACGCCACAGTCCCTGGGCTGGATGGCCAGAACAGGCCTAAGGCTAGGGCACGCCACAGTCCCTGGGCTGGATGGCCAGAACAGGCCTAAGGCTAGGGCACGCCACAGTCCCTGGGCTGCATGGCCAGAACAGGCCTAAGGCTAGGGCACGCCACAGTCCCTGGGCTGGATTTAACCCAAAGCTTCATTCAACTAAGACTAAAGGAAGACTATCTGACTGTCCATCGCATGCTTATCATCAGAGATGATCTTAGTGCTCTGAAGCTTTCAGGAAACTCACCACTGAGTTCAGAGGAGGCTGGTGGAGGTAGAAATCGGAGGATGGGCTCATGGTAATGCATGGAATGGCATGAGGAATGGTATCAAACACACACATTACAATGCACCATTCCTCATTCTATTCCGTGCATTACAATGAGCCCTCCTCCGATTTCTACCTTCACAAGCCTCCCCTGGTGTTCTACCTCCACCAGCCTCCCCTGGTGTTCTACCTCCCTCTGCCTCCCATGGTGTTCTACCTCCCCCTGCCTCCCCTGGTGTTCAACCTCCCCTTGCCTCCCCTGGTGTTCTACCTCCACCAGCCTCCCCTGGTGTTCTACCTCCACCAGCCTCCCCAGGTGTTCTACCTCCCCCTGCCTCCCCTGGTGTTCTACCTCCACCAGCCTCCCCTGGTGTTCTACCTTCACCAGCCTCCCCTGAGTTGTGTAACATCAGTATTGCTCGCACGAGCAGAGAGAAGCGGAACATATGATGAGCTCTTCAATAGCTGCCATTGTCTGTCACTGTGAGCCTCTCCCACCTCCAGATTAGCATATGAGTTTGGCTAGAGGCTAGTGGCTAATGTTAGCTTAGCTGTGGTGGTTGATATGTTGTTGGCTAGAGGCTAGTGGCTAATGTTAGCGTAGTAGTGGTTGTTACGTGGTTGTTACGTGGTTGTTATGTTAGGTTGTTGTGTTGTTGTTGAGTGTGACGTTGACACTGTACAGTAATAACGCAGCTCTCTCTGTGATCGTCTCTGGACGACGTGGTTTTAAATGATCCTTTTGACTTCAAAGAGTTCAAAGGGTTGTCATGACAACTGGTAGGTGCGTGCCTTAAACTTGTCTGTGATCATGACTTAACGAGGCCTGTTTGAGGAGGGCCAACCTGCACTTAGACACCCTGAGGTAAACACCCCCCCCCCGCCCCCTCCGAAGGAACAGGCTTTGATCTCCCTGTGGACAGACTGGTGGTGGTGTGTGGGAATGCACTGGACAGTTCATAGTCAGAGGCAGTTGTAGATGAACAAGCTATAAATAATGTGCGTGTGTGTTGTGTGTGTGTGTGTGTGTGTGTGTATATCTGTGTGTGTGTGTGTGTGTGTATCTGTGTGTATCTGTGTGTGTGTGTGTGTGTATCTGTGTGTGTGTGTGTGTGTGTGTGTGTATCTGTGTGTGTGTGTGTGTGTGTGTGTGTGTGCCACCCCCCCCCCCCAGTAAGCGTCTGGTGGTGGTGGTTCCTAACGACAGTTCGTTCGCCGGGCGGCGTGCGTTCACCAGTGAGGACGAGGCATGGCGTTCCTACCTGGAGAACCCCCTGACCGCCGCCACCAAGGCCATGATGAGCATCAACGGGGACGAGGACAGCGCCGCCGCACTGGGACTACTCTACGACTACTACAAGGTCAGGGACTACTCTACGACTATTATAAGACGACTCTACGACTATTATAAGACTACTCTACAACTACTACAAGGTCAGGGACTACTCTACGACTATTATAAGACTACTCTACGACTACTACAAGGTCTGGGATTACTCTAAGACTATTATAAGATCTGGGACTACTCTAAGACTATTATAAGATCTGGGACTACTGTACGACTATTATCAGATCTGGGACTACTCTAAGACTATTATAAGATCTGGGACTACTGTACGACTATTATAAGATCTGGGACTACTCTAAGACTATTATACGATCTGGGACTACTCTAAGACTATTATAAGATCTGGGACGACTCTACGACTATTATAAGATCTGGGACTACTCTATGACTATAATAAGATCTGGGACTACTCTAAGACTGTGATTCTGACTCTATTCTCCTCAGGTGCCCAAAGAAAAGAGGCTGCTTCCCGTCGCCAAAGTGGTTGAAGTTTCAGAAGAGGAAAAGAGGTCAGGACATTTTATAGCTGATATGTAATATTAGTGGGAAAGAACAGAGAGGTTTTTAGTTTTTCTTCATTGATATATTCATTTATAAAAACATTACAGAACATTAGTTGACCACCTTTGGCACTTGACACTTCATGTGTGACATATGCCCCTGATATTGCATATTGAATGCCAAACACAGCCCTAGAGGGAAAACTGTAAACATGTGGATCATCTTACAGATCTGGGCTCAGTTTCCAGAACGCTTCGGAGTTACAGTACCACTGCCCAGGCCCACTCCTTCACTAGACCAGCAAATTCCTTCATTTAACCAATATTCCATTGTTTCACGCACAGAAGATTGACCTGCATACATTGATTTTACAATTGTGGCGGGTTGTCAGGAGTAATTAAGTACTACTTAAGCAACACAGCTTTCAGGAAACTCACCCCTGCTGAGTACAGTACGATGTTTACACCTGGTTGTAGTTCTGACGTTGTTCTGACGTTGTTCTGACGTTGTTCTGACATTGTTCTGATGCTTCCAGGAGCACCTCGGGCGCCAACAGCAGTAGCCATGGCGACACAGAGACAGTCGACAACCGCGTCCAGGTGTTAAAGTCCGTACCTGTCAACCTGTCAATCAACACCGACCACCTGGACGCCAAGAGAGAGCAGCAGTATGGGGGTGCGGGGTCAGGGGCCGGGGAGGGCGGGACCGGGCAGGGGGCGGGGGCTGTTGCCGTGGTGAAGGCGGAGGTCTACACCAACCTGTTCATGAGTCCTGGGGTGCACTACAGGGTGGAGGGGGAGGAGCCAGCCCGGGTCATCTATGAGCAGAGCCCGTATGATGTCACAGCTGTCAATCACGCAGGAGGGTACGCCAAGGACGATGACCAGCAGAGTACGCCAGAGAGCGCCGACGAGGACGAGAGGGACGCGGTGAGTCCACGCACGGAGGGATCCCTCAGTTAGAGATCCCTCAGTTAGAGATCATTCAGTTAGAGATCATTCAGTTAGAATGATCTCTAACTGAATACACTAGAATGTCAGTGTATTCACCACCAAGTGGGTTTGGGCTGAGAGAGAGAGAGAGAGAGAGAGAGAGAGAGAGAGGGAGAGACTGAGAGAGAGAGAGAGAGGGAGAGACTGAGAGAGAGAGAGGGAGAGAGAGAGACAGAGAGAGAGAGAGAGAGGGAGAGAGAGAGGGAGAGACTGAGAGAGAGAGAGAGAGAGAGAGAGAGAGAAAAGGGGGGGGGATGTGTGACTCCTGATCAAATGACTAACAGCCTTACTGCAGGCGTTCAATGATCAGGTTCCTCTCCCGTTGAAGCGTAGCCGCTTCCTGCTTCCCCTGCGTGCCGTCTGACCATGTGACATACGTTTTCCCAACAGAAGTACCGCACCCCTTCCTCCCTGGCGTCTGACGACTTCATCCTCGACCAACAGGGAAGGTGAGTCTCATCACTCGTCCAAACACACACCATTACACACAAGGGTGGGGTTCCCAAAGGCTTCATAGCAGCAAGAGAGTGACTGTGGTTTGTGGATGTTACTGTAGGAGCTTCAGGAGCCTCTGAGACGTCAGTCTGTGTGTTTACTGAGAAAGCTCTTGTTGTCGTGACAGTGACACGTTCCAGTACACGCTGGACGCCACCAGGTCACTGCGGCAGAAGCAGGGGGAGGGGCCTATGACCTACCTGAACAAGGGCCAGTTCTACGGCGTGACCCTGAGCGAGCTGGGAGCCAACACACGCCTCCGACACCCAATCAGCAAAGTCCGGGTGAGGAGGGGGAGGAGCCTAGCACAGTTAACCGTCTAACGCCTGATGGGTGACACGGTGTTGACAGTTTTGTTTGTTTTGTTTGTTTTGTGTTCTTTGGGGTGTCGTGAACGTGTGTGATCATGTTTTGTGTTCAGTGTTGTAATGTTGTTGCTAAACTAACTGTTATCCTGCTTTCTCTTCCCTCTCTCTCTCTCCCTCCCCCTCTCTCTCTCTTTCTCTCTCTCCCTCCCCCTCTCTCCCTCCTCCCTCTCTCTCCCTCCTCCCTCTCTCTCTCTCCCTCCCCCTCTCCCTCTCCCTCTCTCTCTCCTCCACCCAGAGTGTGGTCATGGTTGTGTTCAGTGAAGACAAGAACAGAGATGAGCAGCTCAAGTACTGGAAGTACTGGCACTCCCGCCAGCACACGGCCAAGCAGAGGGTCCTGGACATAGGTGAGCGCTAGCTAGCTAGCTGTCTTAGCTATCTATAAGTCACATTAGCCAAGACCCAGGCCAGCAATACTTTTGACGAGGAAGTTACAGATTGTGGCTTTAATGACGGCCCAATCAGAGACCCACCCACCACCTGACATGCTTCAATACCCCTGTATCCCCCCCCGCCCCCAGGGCAGAAAGGAGATTGGTTCCCCTTCATCTACCCCCTGCCCACCCCCCCCCCCCCCCCACGGTTCAGGTAATTACTTGGTGTGGTAAGGATTCCATGTGTGATTGACATGGTTCAAACCCTGGTCATCAGCGCACCACAGTACTGCTTTAGCCCGCTGAGCTAAAGTCTTGGTATAGACAATGGGGACCCAAAGGAAGTCTGCTAGGCCTCAGCTGGAGGTGAGCCGACAAGCTGAGACCTGCAGGACAGGCAGAGAGGCACAGGCATGCAGGACAGGCAGAGAGGCACAGGCATGCAGGACAGGAGGAGAGGCGCAGGCATGCAGGACAGGAGGAGAGGCGCAGGCATGCAGGACAGGCAGAGAGCCACAGGCATGCAGGACAGGCAGAGAGCCACAGGCATGCAGGACAGGCAGAGAGCCACAGGCATGCAGAACAGGAGGAGAGGCATAGGCATGCAGGACAGGAGGAGAGGCACAGGCATGCAGGACAGGCAGAGAGGCACAGGCATGCAGGACAGGAGGAGAGCCACAGGCATGCAGGACAGGAGGAGAGCCACAGGCATGCAGGACAGGCAGAGAGGCACAGGCATGCAGGACAGGCAGAGAGGCACAGGCATGCAGAACAGGAGGAGAGGCATAGGCATGCAGGACAGGAGGAGAGGCACAGGCATGCAGGACAGGCAGAGAGCCACAGGCATGCAGGACAGGCAGAGAGGCACAGGCATGCAGGACAGGCAGAGAGGCACAGGCATGCAGGACAGGCAGAGAGCCACAGGCATGCAGGACAGGCAGAGAGCCACAGGCATGCAGGACAGGCAGAGAGGCACAGGCATGCAGGACAGGCAGAGAGGCACAGGCATGCAGGACAGGCAGAGAGCCACAGGCATGCAGGACAGGCAGAGAGGCACAGGCATGCAGGACAGGCAGAGAGCCACAGGCATGCAGGACAGGCAGGGTGGAGGTTAGAGGACTGGAAGACTGGAGGCAGCATCGCTGTGGGTTGGAGAGAGAGAGAGAGAGAGAGAGAGAGAGAGAGAGAGAGAGAGGGAGAGAGAGAGAGAGAGAGAGAGAGAGAGAGAGCGAGAGAGAGAGAGAGCGAGAGAGAGAGATAGATAGATAGATAGATAGATAGAGAGATAGAGAGATAGAGAGAGCGAGAGAGAGAGAGAGGGGGGGGGGAGGCATTGGTGACCCCTGGTCAAATCATAGACAGCCTGTAGGCCTGTAGGCCTGTGTTCTGCAGGGAGACAGCCTGTAGGCCTGTAGGCCTGTGTTCTGCAGGTAGACAGTGTAG
>NW_028152408.1:0-7500 GCF_951799395.1 Argentina silus | reverse complement strand
TGTTGGAAGGACCATACGCCCATTATAATTCCATACATGCTAGTCTAAAGTGCTATCAATGGGGAAATACATTTATGCTATATTGACAAACAAGATACCCATATTTACACACATCAATCACAAACACATTCAATAAATAAATTGTTAGTATTAAAGTGCTATCAATGGGGGCATAATTTCATGCAATGTCGACAAACAGAACACCCATATTTACACACACCAATCACATACATACTACCTTGGCGTACGTTCCCAATTTCAGAATCCCTTAAAGATATCTTTTTCTCATGATCTTTATCTCTATTAAAAAGACCAAAACAAAACAAAAACATTTTTAGGTTTCTTTAAAAAAACCCTTAGGGTTAGGGTTAGGGTTAGGGTTAGGGTTAGAGTTAGAGTTAGGGTTAGAGTTAGGGTTAGGGTTAGGGTTAGGGTTAGGGTTAGAGTTAGGGTTAGGGGGTTAGGGTTAGAGTTAGGGTTAGGGTTAGGGTTAGGGTTAGGGTTAGGGTTAGAGTTAGGGTTAGGGTTAGGGTTAGGGTTAGGGTTAGAGTTAGGGTTAGGGTTAGAGTTGGGGTTAGAGTTAGGGTTAGGGTTAGAGTTAGGGTTAGAGTTAGGGTTAGGGTTAGAATTAGGGTTAGAGTTAGGGTTAGGGTTAGAGTTAGGGTTAGAGTTAGGGTTAGGGTTAGAGTTAGGGTTAGGGTTAGAGTTAGGGTTAGAGTTAGGGTTAGGGTTAGGGTTAGGGTTAGAGTTAGGGTTAGGGTTAGAGTTAGGGTTAGAGTTAGGGTTAGGGTTAGAGTTAGGGTTAGAGTTAGGGTTAGAGTTAGGGTTAGGGTTAGAGTTAGAGTTGGAGTTAGGGTTAGGGTTAGAGTTAGGGTTAGGGTTAGAGTTAGGGTTAGAGTTAGGGTTAGAGTTAGAGTTAGAGTTAGAGTTAGGGTTAGGGTTAGAGTTAGGGTTAGGGTTAGAGTTAGGGTTAGAGTTAGGGTTAGGGTTAGGGTTAGGGTTAGAGTTAGGGTTAGAGTTAGGGTTAGGGTTAGAGTTAGGGTTAGGGTTAGGGTTAGGGTTAGAGTTAGGGTTAGGGTTAGAGTTAGGGTTAGAGTTAGGGTTAGGGTTAGAGTTAGGGTTAGAGTTAGGGTTAGGGTTAGAGTTAGGGTTAGAGTTAGGGTTAGGGTTAGAGTTAGGGTTAGAGTTAGAGTTAGAGTTAGAGTTAGGGTTAGGGTTAGAATTAGGGTTAGGGTTAGAGTTAGGGTTAGGGTTAGAGTTAGGGTTAAGGTTAGAGTTAGGGTTAGTCTGTAAGTCCCTGCTATTTATTCACTCACTGCTTCCTGTCTCCCCACTGCTCCACCTCACCTGTTTGTATCTTTCCTCAGTGATCTCAGACCATTTCAGTTGTCTAACTGTCTGTTCTTCTCACGCCTCCTGTGGAGGTCTGGACAATTTGAGATCCGCCGATCTGGTTTGGATTGAACTGGACCGAGCGATGGGAGAATGTGCTCGCAATCTCATTGGATGTTACATTCCAATGTTGTTAAGTGCGTCATCTTTTTTTCAGAGAGTTGTTGCCTGATGCTAGCTTGCAACATTGAAGAAAATGGAAGAAAACCTGAAGGAAAACATGAATTCAGTTTTTTTTCTAGCTCTGCCCAAACAAGGTATTTGATTGGTTCAACGTGTTGTGAGGCGTCACTCATTTCAAACAGGTTTCCACCCCTTTGTAGCTACTTTCTGCAAAGGACTTCCCCAGTCTTTCCCAACTAGTAAAAGCCTGGTCTCAACGATGTTAGTCAGTAACTGACGTGTTGTGTGTTGGATGAAGTACTTTTGAATCATGGAGTGAACTACTTTTTCAAAGTAGCTTTAAAGTTGGACAAACTTTATTTCTCTCAAGGGTAGCTTTAGTGTAGTTCAACTTTGTCCCGTGGAGTAATTGGTACATTAGTTAAATATATGTTCAGAGTAGCTTCTCCAACACTGCTCATTGTTACGTAACAGCACTCTATGCCGTTGCTCTGAGATGATCTGCTGATAGGAGGTGAAGTAACCCATAAACGTCCCTCTCAGCCGGGTGTGTAGTCGCTGACAGGGGATGACATGTGTTCAATCGCATGGTGTCTACAGGGATATGTAAGTGCTCCTTCTGTCTCGGCTCGAACTGAAAACAACCACACACAGGGCCGCATGCACACACCGACGCACACACGGACGCGCACAAACACACACACACACACACACACTCGCGCGCGCGCATACACACACACCACTCGGGGCACACTGGGACACAACACTGGAGACACACACACAATGGAGATGTCAAACTAGTCACTAATCACATAGGCACACACGTCAAAGTAGTCCAACAGTGTCACATATACACACGTCAGAAGAAAATGTGTGTGTGTGTGTGTGTGTGTGTGTATGTGTGTGTGTGTGTGTGTGTGTGTGTGTATGTGTGTGCATGCATGAGTGTGTGCCTATGCATGTGCATATGTGTGTGTGTGTGTGTGTCTGCATCTGTTTACTCACAGTGGAGCAGCATATGAAGACGATGACGAAGGATCCGATGACTCCTCCTATCCCCACCATCCAGGTCATCCTGAGGAAGAGGATGACGCCAAAGATGTTCTGGATGCAGGGGAGGTAGACGCCCATCAGAGTCCCCAGCTGAGGCGCCTGGTCGGGGGGGAGAGAGAGTCAGTGTGGGGGTTTGGTACATGGTTGAAGACGTTCTGGATGCAGGGGAGGTAGACACCCATCAGAGACCAGAGTCCTCTGATGAGAGCTGGACGGGTGTGTGTCCGAACAGAAGTCTACAGGGTTTCAAGGCCGTTCTGTCGAACACCAATTACTACTATGGCTCCTGAAGGTGGACGGCCAGGACGGCTGTTGTGTTGCTGCTCTCTAGATTAATGGCCAACTTTTGCTCGTGAAGGTTTTTAGGGATGTACTTTGTGTGTGTGCGTGTGTGCGCACGCGTGTGTGTGTGTGTGTGTGTACTTGTGTGTGTGTGTGTTGTTGAAGGGCGTTACAGTTGACCCTGTGCATAATGGAGCCATATTCATTCCGTGTCCAAGGACGAGCCGACCAATAAAGGCTGATTGTCCTGATACTCCAGCCGTGATTCGTTCTCCTGAGAGGGAGAACAGACCTTAACTGTCAGGTCATTACACCACACACACACACACACAAACACACACACACACACACATACACACACACACACACACACACACACACACACACACACACTTCTCAGACCTTAACTCTCAGGTCATTACACCACACACACACACACACACACACACACACACACACACACACACACACACACACACACACACACACACACACACACACACACACTTCTCAGAACAGTGATTTACAATACAGAGTTAACATCTTTTGAAAAAATCGCAGACAATGTATTCTTTCATACAAAACACGATTGCCTTTGAGGTGCTCTTGATGATGTACAATTGCTGTAAATGTCAGACTTGAATTGAAATCAAACACTTACTACAGACTGTGATAATTTACCTCAATGGAACAAGCACTTACATAGACTACTGCCGATTGCAGCAACAACACTGCCTGCACACTAAGGAAGTGGTTTCCTTAAAGGAGTCCCACTGTTTGTCATGGAGAGCACTGGAACATCCTGTCAGTTTGTCTGTCTGTCTGCCTGCCTGCCTGCCTTTCTGTCTGTCTGTCTGTCTGTTTGCGTGTCTGTCTGTCTGTCTGTTTGCGTGTCTGTCTATCTGTCTGTTTGCATGTCTGTCTGTCTGTCTGTCTGTCTGTCTGTCTGTCTGTCTGTCTGTCTGTCTGTCTGTCTGTTTGTGTGTGCATCTGTCTGTCTGTCTGTCTGTCTGTCTGTCTGTCTGTCTGTCTGTCTGTTTGTGTGTGCATCTGTCTGTCTGTCTGTCTGCCTGTGATAGACAGGGCACCACAAGGACGGTGTGGGCTGTAATGCCCTGATTACTCAGAGAGTGTTGAAGCAGCAGCAGATGTTGAGTTGAGAAACTACACTTTTAATTAAATAATCTTCACAAAAAAACTGGCGTCCTGATGAATGCCTGACATGAAATGACTAATATCAAGCAGGCAGATTCAGGAGTAGGATGCCACGTAATTTGATTTGAGGAGCTTGGCTCCCAATATTAATAAGCTGTGTTTTGAGAGAGCAAGTCTTAACAGGTTTCACTAACAGAATTATATATTCTCATCTCTCATCCCCAGAGACAACAGGCCAGGTGTACACACACATACACACACACACACACACACACACACACACACACACACAATGTGAATTACAAAGGTTATTAATTCAGAAAGGCAGAAGGAACCAGCTCTCTATAGAATACAGCTAGCTCTCTCTCTCTCTTTCTCCAAAGGGAGATTCATATGTTCAGCATATTTGGTAGTGATGTCACAAAGCTAAGTCCTGGAGGTACACCAGTAGACACGTTAATCTACCTCACCCGTTTTGTTTGTTTGTTTACTTGGATCCCCATAGTAGTTACAACAGCTCCTCTTCCTGGGGTCCACATTATTAGTATTCGTAAGCCTGCTAAATGCCATGTGTGTATACTCACCTCTGTCTGTGCTTAAGCTTAACATTTAAGCTCACCTGATTTTCTGTACATTTTCCAAAATGTTTACTCAACAGTCAATTCATCTATTCTAAACCGTTTCCCCTTTCTTCCTCTCTCCGCCTCTCTCTTTCTCTCTCTTTCTCTCTCTCTTCTACACCCCAGGGTGTTTCATCTCTGTGGAAGGAGGGAGGGGAGCAGGGAGGGAGGGAGGGAGGGAGGGAGGGAGGAGTGTGTAGAGGAGAACAAACGTCCTCCATCTTGGTCGTCTCTCAGTATGCTAATGAGCGGCCCTGTCGGCCTGTCGTCTGGGCTATGCTAATGAGATGCTAATGAGCTATCCGATGCAGCGGTGCCCTTCAGCACCGGGGAGAGGCTGTTCATCACTGTCACACTGGCGGAGTCTCAATAAAGTTTTTTAAAGATTCGAGACCCCTGGGGGTCCACCAACCTACCACTCGAGAGAAGAGTTTGCGGTCGGGTGTGTGTCACTTTGGTTAGGATTTGAAGTAGCACTTCAATCTGACTGACATCTGACTGACATTTGGGTTCAGTGATTAACTTGGTGACATCAACTTTGTCTCCCTCAAATGTTAGAATTAGCATAATCTACTATTCATTTGACTAATAGAACATTTCCATAAATAGCCCCAGATATGAGCTGACTACATAGCTGGTAGAGATTTACATACACAGACTTCATCAGGAGCTTAATGGCTTTGATTGGTCCTTAACCCTTTAAGGGAGAGAGAGAGAGAGAGAGAGGAGAGAGAGAGAGAGAGAGAGAGAGAGAGAGAGAGAGGGAGAGAGACAGACATACATGAGGATGCTATGATCAGAGGATCATTTCAGAAGAAGTGGGTGATATTGTTCTTCTTTCAGAAGGGTTGATGTTCAAAACATGTGTGGGTAGATTCAGAGGAGAGAGGCTCATCTATAGTTAATCAGGGGAAGCTGGTGGGGGGTAGAAATCGGAGGACAGGCTCATTGTAATGCATAATGAATGGAATGACGAATGGTGTGTTTGATACCATTTCTCATTCCATTCCATGCATTACAATGCGCCTGTCCTCCAATGTCTACCCTTACCAGCCTCCCCTGTACCTAATATAGTCCCTCCCCATGGTTGAGACATGCAACAGAGAGAGATTACGGGAGAGAGCCAACATCCACCTGATTCAGCATAGACCCACAAGTCACTTTTTCACCTTCATATTCCCTCCATCTCTCTCTACCATCACATTCACTCCATCTCTCTCCCTCTACCTCTGTATTCCCTCCATCTCTCTCTCTCTACCTCTGTATTCCCTCCATCTCTCTCTCTCTACCTCTGTATTCCCTCCATCTCTCTCTCTCTACCTCTGTATTCCCTCCATCTCTCTCCCTCTACCTCTGTATTCCCTCCATCTCTCTCCCTCTACCATCACATTCACTCCATCTCTCTTTCTACCTCTGTATTCCCTCCATCTCTCTCCCTCTACCTCTGTATTCCCTCCATCTCTCTCTCTCTACCTCTGTATTCCCTCCATCTCTCTCCCTCTACCTCTGTATTCCCTCCATCTCTCCCTCTACCTCTGTATTCCCTCCATCTCTCTCTCTCTACCTCTGTATTCCCTCCATCTCTCTCCCTCTACCTCTGTATTCCCTCCATCTCTCTCTCTCTACCTCTGTATTCCCTCCATCTCTCTCTCTCTACCTCTGTATTCCCTCCATCTCTCTCTCTCTACCTCTGTATTCCCTCCATCTCTCTCTCTACCTCTGTATTCCCTCCATCTCTCTCTCTACCTCTGTATTCCCTCCATCTCTCTCCCTCTACCTCTGTATTCCCTCCATCTCTCTCCCTCTACCTCTGTATTCCCTCCATCTCTCTCCCTCTACCTCTGTATTCCCTCCATCTCTCTCTCTCTACCTCTGTATTCCCTCCATCTCTCCCTCTACCTCTGTATTCCCTCCATCTCTCTCCCTCTACCATCACATTCACTCCATCTCTCTCTCTCTACCATCACATTCACTCCATCTCTCCCTCTACCTCTGTATTCCCTCCATCTCTCTCTCTCTCCATCTCTCTCCCACTGTTGAACATGCCTGTAATCAACAATATAGAATTTCCATTAACGTCTCCTGAGGGGTGTGTGTGTGTGTGTGTGTGTGTGTGTGTGTGTGTGTGTGTGTGTGTGTGTGTGCGTGTTTGTGTGTCTGTGAATGCGTGTGTGTGTGCGAATCTTGCTACGTTTGTGTGTGTGTGTGTGTGTCTGTGTGTGTGTCTGTGTGTCTTGTGTGTGTGTGTGTGTGTATTACACACATCACCAGTCAGGTATCAGTGAGAGAGAGAGAGAGAAAGCTACCTCTGACATCAGCAGTTTGGTGCAACAGAGGAAAGTGCTGCCTGGGCAGAAGTGTGAGCAGGAAGCTGGACGACTCAGGGTCACATTCTAATAACAGGTACCTGAATAGACACATCACCGGCTCACACATCCACATGGAACACAACGGTGCACGTACCCCTCACAGAGGCGGCCCTGCGGACGAAGAGGCTTTTCAAGGTGGGCAAGGCTACTGACAGATAGACGATTTCTATAGCTTCAACGACCTGAACAGCGCTTCGATGTGGAACGGTGCGGTTTAAACGCTGCAGCCCTCGACTGGCCTACTGTTCCCTCCGGCTTCACAGAGGAGAATGGGATGTCGTTTTCTCCTTCATTCAGACAGTGAGGGAAACGGAATATATTTATATAAACAATATATTTTTAGGGCATTTCTGCTTTATTGGATAGAGACAGTAGAGATTGACAGGGAGAATAGAGACAGTAGAGATTGACAGGGAGGATGGGTGAGAGAGAGAGGAGAGATGACATGCAGGATATGTCGATGGCCGGAATCGAACCAGGGACCTTGCAATGATATGGCATGCGCC
>NW_028152409.1:10000-12195 GCF_951799395.1 Argentina silus | reverse complement strand
CAGTCAAAAGTTTGGGACACACCTTGCCAAGAGTGTGCAAAGCTGTCATCAAAGCAAAAGGTGGCTACTTTGAAGAATCTAAAATATAAACCATATTCTGGTTTGTTTAACACTTTTTTTGTTGACTACATAATTCCACATGTGTTCCTTTATAGTTTTGATGTCTTCAATATTAATCTACAATGTACCAAATAATAAAAATAAAGAAGGTGTGTCAAACTTTTGACTGGTACTGTAGATAGATGGAATAGTGTTCCTAACGTCTAGTCCACATCTCGAAATAGAACCCCTCCTGTGTGACCACCGGACCGTGATTCCCTCTCTTCCCTAATGATCACATCTCCTTCCTGCGTTTACCCCCGTCCCCTCCCCAGGCTTTAGTCAGGTCCCATCGGTCACCTCCTGCTGTGTCCTGTGGTTGTTTATGCCTCGACATGGATAATACACAATATCCCCTGTATATATATATATATATATCTGTGTGTGCGTGTGCGTGCGTGTGCGTGCGTGCGTGCGTGTGCGTGCGTGTGTGTGTGTGTGTGTGTGTGTTGCGTAAACAAAAGAAAGCGGTTGATGGTAAACCAGGTAAGCTGGCCTGTGATGATGTGGCGTGGGTTCCCTCCGCTGAGCGTCGCGCTCCTCTGCGCCCAAACATCAAGGAGCCCCGGTGCTCTGATGAATACACACACCCCGTCGCCCGATGACTCACACACTATCACCCCGTCGATCCTACACACACACACACACACACACACACACACACACACACACACACACACACATGCACGCACACTTCAGAACCTGCTTGTTACGCAATGCTGTGACAGGGGGTCCCCTTGTGTGTGTGTGTGTGTGTGTGTGTGTGTGTGTGTGTGTGTGATTAATAATAGAGCGTGCTGCAGAGAGAGAGAGAATGATTTTGGATTGACTGGAGCGCTGGACTCTGTTAACGTCTCTCTCCCTCTCTCTCTCTCTCTCTCTCTCTCTCCTCTCTCTCTCTCCCTCCCTCTCTCTCTCTCTCTCTCTCTCTCTCTCTCTCTCTCTCTCTCTCTCTCTCTCTCTCTCTCTCTCTCTTTCTCTAGAACTCCATCCGGCACAACCTGTCCCTCCATAGCCGGTTTATCCGGGTGCAGAACGAGGGAACGGGGAAGAGCTCCTGGTGGATGATCAACCCGGAGGGCGGGAAGGGCGGCAAGGCCCCTCGCCGCCGCGCCGTCTCCATGGACAACAGCAACAAGTACACCAAGTCGGCCCGCGGCCGAGCCGCCAAGAAGAAGGCGCCCTCCAGGCAGCGGCGGTGGCGGCGGCAGCGGCCGGGGGTGAGGGGGGTGGAGACAGCCCCAGGGGTCTCTCCAAGTGGCCCGGCAGCCCCACGTCCCGCAGCAGCGAGGAGCTGGACGCCTGGACCGACTTCCGCTCGCGCACCAACTCCAACGCCAGCACCCTGAGCGGGCGCTTGTCGCCCATCCTCGCCAACCCCGAGCTGGACGAGGTCCCCCGACGACGAGCCACCTCTTTCGGTCATGCTCTACTCCAGCCCCGGCGGGGTGGTCCGCTGTCGCCCGGGAACGCCTCCCCGGCGGCGACAAACGGGAAGGCGGCGCCCGCCGAGCTTCCGCGCCTGGCCGACCTGGCGGGCACCATGAACCTGAATGACGGCCTGTCGGACGACCTGATGGACGAGCTGCTGGATAACATTGCCCTGGCGCCCGCCACGCCCACGGGCCAAGGGTCGGCGAGGGGCTCGGCCGGCTTCGGCTTCGGCTCCAAACCCTCTGGACTCGGCTCCCCTTCTTCTTCCTCCTCTTCCTCCTCTCTCTTCCTCCTCCGCCTCGCCCTCCGGGGGCGGGGCGGCGGCGGGGGCAGCGGGGGGGGCGTCAACGGCTTCAGTAACTCCATCTTCGGGCCCCACGCCGCCGGCTCCTCCCTGCGCCCCTCGCCCATGCAGACCATCCAGGAGAACAAGCAGACCTCCTTCTCCTGCATCTCCCGCTTCGGCAGCCAGACCCTGCAGGACCTCCTCAACGCCGACGGCCACAGCCACAGCGACGTCATGATGACCCAGTCGGACCCGCTCATGTCCCAGGCCAGCGCCGCCGCCATCATCTCCCAGAACTCCCGGCGGAGCCTCATGCTCCGCAGCGACCCCATGATGACCTTCGGGACCACCGGAGGGGGTCTCCAGGGGGACCTGG
>NW_028152410.1:12500-18279 GCF_951799395.1 Argentina silus | reverse complement strand
CACACACACACACACACACACCAGCTGTAATGGTCCTGTAATGACGCTTTTAGTGCACAGAAGCTCTGCATATCAACATGGAGCTTCAGGGAGAAGAATCAAGTGAGTAACATTGTCATCGATTTTTATAATGATGCAATGTGTTCTGCACCTAACCTGTCAGTCTCCACCTCTCTCCATGGTAAATAAGAATAAGAATACATTTTATATGATTTCACTGTGTAAATAGTTTGTTGTTGTTTGTTTTGGGTTGTTTCTTTTTTTTTTTTTGGGGGGGGGGGTAAAAATAGAAATTAATAATGTTTTATTCCATATTATATGTATTATGGTTTTATAGTGTTGTCCCCCACTGATATCCTGTCACCCAGTGCAAGGTACAGAGGACTCAACAACAGTAATCAGTGACCTAATACAGACAGCAGAGTGTTGGAATAGGAAAGGGAAAAGAATTACATGGATAGCAAATAGCATGAGATGGGCGGCATGAACAAAAGCTAAATGGTGGTTAGAACCTGAATATTATAAAGAAGAAGTTATAGATTATTATTATATTGTACTTCTTTTTGGAATACTTGAAACCCTTTTTTTGTGGAATACTTGATGCGGCCCAGCCTCACCGAGACTCCACCTCCAGCGGCCCCCAGGTAAATTGAGTTTGAGACCCCTGGGGGTACGTGGATCGATCTAGGGGGTACGTGGATCGATCTAGGGGGTACGTGGATCGATCTAGGGGGTACGTGGATCGATCTAGGGGGTACATGGATCGATCTAGGGGGTACATGGATCGATCTAGGGGGTACGTGGATCGATCTAGGGGGTACATGGATCGATCTAGGGGGTACATGGATCGATCTAGGGGGTACGTGGATCGATCTAGGGGGTACGTCAAATAAATCGGTGATTTCCCTTCAATTTTGGTGAACGACGCGTCTTGTTTATTCTGTGTTGTTGGTGTTGTTGTTGCTAGGCTACCTGATACAGGGCTTTAGCCGCCATGGTAGCTACCAACGATTAGCGATTATGTTAATACGAACTTTGTAGGCATTTCTATCCTAGTAACAGAGTAGCTTGCTAGCAAGAGGGGGTAAAATACATTTAGAGAGTGTTTGTTTCATACAAAAACCGTGTCTATTTGTTTCAGAAACGGTAGTGTAGTCAGTTTCAACTGAATTAGCCGCTGTCTTGTGAGATGTGTTTGTCCCGCCCCTCCTCCAAGCTGATTGGTCGGCTGCTGTAAAAGTGACATTGATGTGCGCAGCTTTTTTTGAAGGGTTTTAATTGGCTGTCGGTGACGAGACGTTCACAGGAGCTTAACAAATACAACAGGTAGACAAATCACCAACAGTAACAGGACAAAAACACACTGTATGCTGTTGTTGTTAACTCGATATGACATTTACACCATGTAGAGAAATATACATACAAGTCTACATTGTTGGACATAACCGTGTACCGTATTTACTGATCAGGGACAACATTGACTCTGGCTCAAGCAGGGGCGGTGCAGGACAGACAGACGTTCCGTTGGTAAAGCCACAGTAAGCCGCTCCGCTATGCTGGTAGAAGAGAATAGCCTTTCCTCTGCAAGTTATTGCATCACATTGTCTGTACCATGGTTTTCTCTCAACACATTACATGTAAACCGATGGTTCAACTGGTTCCCAGTCAGTATCAGGGGAGGCTGTGATCTGGTGTCTGATAGCGTTCCTCATTCCATTCCATGCATTGCAATGAGCCCGTCCTCCGATTTCCCCCCACCCTTGGGTGTCCTGTCCTTGCATGTTTAACACCAAAAAAAAAACGATTTGGTCATTCTGCTGGGTGGTTTTATCTGATATCCTTTCAGTCGACATAAGACCTTGTTTCCAGAGAGCCCTCTCAGAGAGCGTGGTTCTATTGTTCTGGTTCTAAGCCGCTCAGGTTATCCTCTCCTGTCCTTGCATTCTAGTCACGACGGCCCTCTCTACAGCTCAGCAGAGAACTTCATATTTGATATAGATTTTTGAAAAGTAACACATTTATATACACTTCACTCAGTGTGTTATTAAGACTTTGTTGATTATATATATGTCGGCTGTTATTATTTGGAAAGTACTGTAGTCAACGCGGGCGGGACGTACAAGCGTAGAAATAAATACAGTTATGTCGCCATGCCGACAAGGCCTCGACGACATGAGGCGTTGGGCGAGGAACCGAGCCACATTTTCATTGGACGCTATGTGAGAGGTAGGCGGGGCCTCAGTCGATCATGTGGTGCAGTGGCCCCTCCTCCTCCATGATGATTGGCGCGTCCCCCAGCAGCAGGTCGTCGTCCCCCAGCACGGAGCTGTGCTCCGAGTTGACAAAGTTGGGGATGTTGAAGTGGGCCAGGAGGGCTGCTGCCTCCCTGTCTGTCCGGTACTGACCCTGGTTCTGGTTCTGGTCCATCACTGGAGCCCCCTGGAGGCCCAGGCCCAGGCCCAGAACCACTTCCTCCTCTGGGCTCCCGGGTCTGCCTCCGCATCGGCCCAACCCTGCCCTGGAGCCCCATCTGGTTCCGACCCCCACAGCCCTGGTCCCGGTCTCAGCCCCGGACCCCCCGGTCCCCGCCCCAGGCCCAGGCCCCCTGGGCTCCTCCTCGTTGACATAGCAGTGGAAGAGAGAGCGTGAGCGGGGGTCCAGCAGGGGGCGGGAGAGGCAGGCGGTGGTGTCGGGGTTGGGAGGGGGGCCCAGGTCCCCCCCACAGCTGGTCAGACGAACGCGCTTCTCGTAGGGCTCCGCAATGCTGGGGGAGGGGGGGGGAGAGAGGAAGTAGAATATTATTGTTTGTTTGTGTGTGTGTGTGTGTGTGTGTGTGTGTGTTTGTGAACCCTACAGGGAAGTTCATTATTTTTGTATAAAATATTAAAATAAACTTCAAAATAAAGTCTTTATTGAAACCCCAATTCGTAATAAAGACATTCCAAATAAAGAACACAAACAAGGAGGCCGTTGGAGTACAGTGAACTGTCATGTTTGAGTTGATGTGAGCTTTGTGACATGGCGCGTTATCCTGCTGGAAGTAGCCATCAGCAGATGGGTACACTGTGGTCACAAAGGGATGGAATACTCAGGTAGGCTGTGGCGTTTAAACGATGCTCAATTGGTACTAAGGGGCCCAAAGTGTGCCAAGAAAATATCCCCCACACCATTAGATATTTGTGTTAACAGTTGAACAGGTGTACCTAATAAAGTGGCCGGTGAGTGAATGTTATTGTAGGGTTATATATATATATATATGTGTTATTGCTGTGGGGATGAGAGCTTCAGTTTCACATGGTGTGAGCAGCGGAGAGCTGGAATGGATGAGTCATAGTTCAGGGAGACACAGAGAGGGTTGTGATTAGCAGAGCTCCTGACAGCCTCTCGTCCTCCATCACAGCCCAGAGTAGAAACCATTCATCTCCATCCTCTCACACACACACACACATTCACACACACGCATACACACAACCACTTATGTCACAACTGGGATCAATGCCATACAGCCAATGCCAGTGCCATACAATGCTTGAAGGGATCACACACACACACTCACTTTCTTTCACATACAAATGCACACACACACACACACACACACACACACACCTTTGTGTGTGCCTTAATGAGTCACTTGAGTGAGCAGCAGGATGCTGTGGAGGGTTAGCATGGCAAACGTAGCATGCTAATGGAAGAGGGGGAGGGGAGGGAGGGAGGAGAGGAGAGGAAGGGAGAGGAGGGGAGAGGAGGGGAGGGGAGAGGAGAGGAAAGGAAAGGAGAAGAAGGGAGGGGAGAAAAGAGGAGGGGAGAGGAGAGGAGGGGAGGGGAGGGGAGGGGAGAGGAAAAAACAGGGAAGGAAGGAATGAGGCATGAGAGAGAACGCTAACAACAAGGGCCCAGGATGAGCTCTGATGACTAATGAGAGAAGGATGGGGAGAGAGAGAGAGAGGGAGAGAGAGAGAGAGAGAGAGAGGGAGAGAGGGAGAGAGAGAGAGAGAGAGGGAGAGAGAGAGAGGGAGAGAGAGGGGGGGGAGAGAGAGAGAGAGAGGGAGAGGGAGAGAGAGAGGGAGAGGGGTCCCACATAGGGAAACAGAGATGGAGAGGGAGAAGGAGAGAGAGAGAGATGGGGGAGGGAGAAGTAGAGAGAGAGGAGAGAGAGAGAGAGAAAGAGAGAGAGGGTAAGAGAAATTGGAGAGGTTGCTCAGGGACAGAGGGATGTGCGGGAGGGGCGGCTCAGGGAGAGAGTTGAAAGAGAGAGCTCCCAGAGAGAGAGGGGGGGGGGGGAGAGAGCTGACTATGTGAGAAAATGGCAACATATTATGTATTATGTCCCGAAAAATAAAGTGGGATTCTGAAATTCTTTCCTGACTCACGGAAGCCCCCCCCCCCACCCCCCCCCCACCCCACTACACTGAGAGACATACACGCTTCAAAGGCTTTACCCCCCCAGCAACTGCAGCTCCTCCGTCCAATGCTGTCATTAGTTCTGAAGTGTGTCTAACGCACACAGGGATGGAGGCTGTCCTTGGTGCTGAAAGTTACCCTGAGGAACCAGGGGAGGCTGCTGGAGGTAGAAATCAGAGGACGGGCTCAAAGTAAAGTGTGTTTGACACAATTCCTCATTCCGTTCCACGCATTACAATGCACCCTCCGTCCTCCGATTTCTGCCTCCGCCAGCCTCCCCTGGTGTATGGGTGTAATATGTGTGTTACATGTGTGTTATATGTGTATTGTAAGTGTGTGTGTGTAACCCTTGTTATTTTATGAGCTCCTGGAGCTGCAGCTTTAATACTTAATTAATTCTTCATTAATGCTTCATTAATGCAAATGACTTGTGCACGCAGTAGAGACTTGCTCCTTAGACAGAGAGATACATCCCCTGGTTCTGCCTGCCTGCTTGCCTGCCTGCCTGCCTGTCTGCCTGCATATCTGTCTGCCTGCCTATCTGTCTGTCTGTCTGCCTGCCTATCTGTCTGCCTGCCTATCTGTCTGCCCGCCTGCCTGACTGCCTGCCTATCTGTCTGCCCGCCTGCCTGACTGCCTGCCCATCTGTCTGCCTGCCTATCTGTCTGCCTGCCTGCCTATCTGTCTGCCTGCCTGTCTGCCTGCCTGTCTGTCTGCCTGCCTATCTGTCTGCCTGCCTATCTGTCTGCCCGCCTGCCTGACTGCCTGCCTATCTGTCTGCCCGCCTGCCTGACTGCCTGCCCATCTGTCTGCCTGCCTATCTGTCTGCCTGCCTGCCTATCTGTCTGCCCGCCTGCCTGTCTCCCAGCCTCCCTCCCTCCCTCTCTCCCTGCTTGCCTCCCTCCCTCCCTGCCTGCCTGCCTGCCTCCCTCCCTTCCTCCCTCCCTCCCTCCCTCTCTCCCTGCCTCTCTCCCTCCCTCCCTGCCTGCCTCCCTCTCTCCCTCCCTCCCTCTCTCCCTGCCTCCCTCCCTCCCTCCCTGCCAGCCTTCCTCCCTCCCTGCCTCCCTCCCTCCCTCCCTGCCAGCCTCCCTCCCTCCCTCCCTCTCTCCCTGCCTCCCTCCCTGCCTGCCTCCCTCCCTGCCTCCCTCCCTCTCTCCCTGCCTCCCTCCCTCCCTGCCTGCCTGCCTCCCTCCCTCCCTCCCACCCTCCCTCCCTCCCTCCCTCCCTCCCTGCCTCCCTGCCTGCCTGCCTCCCTTCCTCTCTCCCTCCCTCTCTCCCTCCCACCCTCCCTCCCTCCCTCCCTGCCTGCTGCTCCGTGAGGGAGCTGACGTCACCCATCAACCCTCTACTTGACTGGGAGGAGGAGCGCAGTCACAGC
>NW_028152410.1:2500-7500 GCF_951799395.1 Argentina silus | reverse complement strand
CCTGCAGGGATCCATAGAGCAGCACAGCCCCCCAGGGGTACTGGGCCCGGTCGATACCCTCACACACCATGAATATTCAAATAGAATATTGAATATTGAATATTGAATAACAATGCAGCAGCAGCTCTGGCTCCAGACCAGTCCCGCTTGCTCACACTTTTTAATGATTGTGGGAAGATACTAGATCTGTGTGTGCTTTAGCTAACTATGCCCTAGTGTGTGTGTGTGTGTGTGTGTGTGTGCGTGTGTGTGTGTGTGTGTGTGTCTGTCCCCGTGTGTGTGTGTGTGTGTGTGTCTGTCCCTGTGTGTGTGTGCGTGTGTGTGTGTGTGTGTGCGTGTCTGTGTGTGTGTGTCCGTGTGTGTGTGTCCCCGTGTGTATGTGTGTCTGTGTGTGTCTGTCCCCGTGTGTGTGTGTGTGTGTGTGTGAGAGCTGATGCTACAGGACCAGTCGGTGGGCAGCAGGGGGAATGATGAAAGCTCAGAGCCAAACGAGGTGTCAGACTGATGGTTGCTAAGTGGCTCTCCAGACTCAAGCATCACTCAGGACATTAGCTGCTCTCCTCTCCTCCACAATTACCCTTTCACACTCACTCCATCACAGAGCCTGCCGACTGGTCCGTGTGTGTGTGTGTGTGTGTGTGTGGATTGGAAAGGATGTGATTTTCCCTGCCTAGGAGCCACAGACCTACAGCTCAGCTCAGCAGCCACGTCTGTTATGAAACATGACATTCATATATGATATGTGATATCCACATTCCCTTTTTAATTTGAATCTCAAATTTCACCAGACACGTCATCGCCCTTCGCCCCTCCCCCTCGTCATCGCCCCCCCCCCTCGGCATCGCCCCTCGCCCCCCGCCCCTCGTCATCGCCCCCCCCCCTCGCCCCTCGCCCCCCGCCCCTCGGCATCGCCCCTCGCCCCCCGCCCCTCGCCTGGGGAAGAAAGGTTATGGATATGTTGAGCTGACCTCACACATTTCCATGTTAATGTTTCTGTCAGCGACTTGTTAAACATGTAGTTATGGTCGGTCCTTCTTCACAGAAACCAAGATGTCCTTGTCCTTGGTAATGATCCAATCCATATTACACACTGTTCGGTCACAGCTTTTCACTGTTCTGGCGCCCCGCTGGTGGAACGAGTCACTCCCGATCTTCCGCCGTAGATTGAAGATCCTTCTCTTCAGGCTACATCTTAACAGTCCCTCCTAAAGACCTCTTCACCCCCACTATCCCCCTGTGCAAGTTTCTCTCCTGTTAATAATAAAAAAAAAAAAAAAATCCTTCTTCTAGCATTGACTGCCTATGGCCCCTGGTCTGAGCATTGATTACTTTGTCTTATGATGACTGATGGATAGATGATTCACTTACCTAAACAAATGTAGTTGTAAGTCGCTTTCGATAAAGGCGTCTGCTAAATGCCAGGAATGTAAATGTAAATGTTGTCCTTGGTAATGATTCAATTCATATGAAATTGCTTCTCAAGAATCCGGTTCCTTCATGCATAATTACTGCAGGTGGCTGACTGGGGTGCCCTCGGCCATGCTGGTGTATTGTACAGTGTTCCTGTGCTGGTGTATTGTACAGTGTTCCTGTGCTGGTGTATTGTACAGTGTTCCTGTGCTGGTGTATTGTACAGTGTTCCTGTGCTGGTGTATTGTACAGTGTTCCTGTGCTGGTGTATTGTACAGTGTTCCTGTGCTGGTGTATTGTACGTTGTCTCGTTAACAAGCTCATTCGTTATCCTCCACGAAATGACTAAAGCAGAGGACCTCTCTATCGAAGATCCCCTGCTCCCCTACCCCCAGAGACATCTCTCTGCTTCCTCATTGAGAATCAGGACCACACACACTCACACACACATATCCTGGTGACCTTTGCTTTTCTTCCGCCAAGAGAATTAATTTCACTGCTTTGTGGGGAACCTGTACAAGGGCGACCAACCTGATTTCCTCAGATAACACTGTATCTGGGGAAGATTCCTAGGGGTGTGAGTGTGTGTGTGTGTGTGTGCAAGTGAGAAACAGAGGGCAGGTGGGATCCCTCGATCACTAGAGCTGACATTTTCACCACAACAACACCTTCAGTGCTTCAGAAGGACAACTCATACAGTAGATAAAACAATAATACATGTCTGCATCTGAAAGGCAGTGGTACTGTAGCTACAGTGGTTAGAGATACAGCAGTTGTGCAGTAACAGGTTTATCACAAATAATACATAATTTCCCTCTGTTCTGCAGTAATGTTGTCTGAGCGGAAGCTTCCCTCTACTGGGGCAGACACCTCTTCTTCTGTAGTAACAGTCTAATAGTCTTCTTCTGTAGTAAGTCTAATAGTCTTCTTCTGTAGTAACAGTCTAATAGTCTTCTGTAGTAACAGTCTAATAGTCTTCTGTAGTAACAGTCTAGTAGTCTTCTTCTGTAGTAACAGTCTAGTAGTCTTCTTCTGTAGTAACAGTCTAGTAGTCTTCTTCTGTAGTAACAGTCTAGTAGTCTTCTTCTGTAGTAACAGTCTAATAGTCTTCTTCTGTAGTAACAGTCTAGTAGTCTTCTTCTGTAGTAAGTCTAATAGTCTTCTTCTGTAGTAACAGTCTAGTAGTCTTCTTCTGTAGTAACAGTCTAGTAGTCTTCTTCTGTAGTAACAGTCTAATAGTCTTCTTCTGTAGTAACAGTCTAGTAGTCTTCTTCTGTAGTAAGTCTAGTAGTCTTCTTCTGTAGTAACAGTCTAGTAGTCTTCTTCTGTAGTAAGTCTAGTAGTCTTCTTCTGTAGTAACAGTCTAGTAGTCTTCTTCTGTAGTAACAGTCTAGTAGTCTTCTTCTGTAGTAACAGTCTAGTAGTCTTCTGTAGTAACCGTCTAATAGTCTTCTGTAGTAACAGTCTAATAGTCTTCTGTAGTAACAGTCTAGTAGTCTTCTTCTGTAGTAACAGTCTAATAGTCTTCTGTAGTAACCGTCTAATAGTCTTCTGTAGTAACAGTCTAATAGTCTTCTGTAGTAACAGTCTAGTAGTCTTCTTCTGTAGTAACAGTCTAGTAGTCTTCTTCTGTAGTAAGTCTAGTAGTCTTCTGTAGTAACCGTCTAATAGTCTTCTGTAGTAACAGTCTAGTAGTCTTCTTCTGTAGTAACAGTCTAATAGTCTTCTGTAGTAACCGTCTAATAGTCTTCTGTA
The DNA here is from genome assembly GCF_951799395.1 of Argentina silus. NCBI lineage: Eukaryota > Metazoa > Chordata > Actinopteri > Argentiniformes > Argentinidae > Argentina > Argentina silus. The sequence continues at coordinate 4,335 of NW_028152410.1, read as the reverse complement.
GTAACAGTCTAGTAGTCTTCTTCTGTAGTAACAGTCTAGTAGTCTTCTTCTGTAGTAACAGTCTAGTAGTCTTCTTCTGTAGTAACAGTCTAGTAGTCTTCTTCTGTAGTAAGTCTAGTAGTCTTCTGTAGTAACCGTCTAATAGTCTTCTGTAGTAACAGTCTAGTAGTCTTCTTCTGTAGTAACAGTCTAGTAGTCTTCTTCTGTAGTAAGTCTAGTAGTCTTCTGTAGTAACCGTCTAATAGTCTTCTGTAGTAACAGTCTAGTAGTCTTCTTCTGTAGTAACAGTCTAGTAGTCTTCTGTAGTAACCGTCTAATAGTCTTCTGTAGTAACAGTCTAATAGTCTTCTGTAGTAACAGTCTAGTAGTCTTCTTCTGTAGTAACAGTCTAATAGTCTTCTGTAGTAACCGTCTAATAGTCTTCTGTAGTAACAGTCTAATAGTCTTCTGTAGTAACAGTCTAGTAGTCTTCTTCTGTAGTAACAGTCTAGTAGTCTTCTTCTGTAGTAACAGTCTAGTAGTCTTCTTCTGTAGTAACAGTCTAATAGTCTTCTGTAGTAACAGTCTAGTAGTCTTCTTCTGTAGTAACAGTCTAGTAGTCTTCTTCTGTAGTAACAGTCTAGTAGTCTTCTTCTGTAGTAACAGTCTAGTAGTCTTCTGCAGTAACAGTCTATGGTTGTCATGGTAATCCGTGCATGGATCATAACTAGCAGGCTAACGTCTTCCACACAGCAGGAATAATGAGACAGAGGTACATGGGTTTTACTCCGCAGCACTTTACTCTGGTAGGATTTACAGTACGTAGGCGATTCTACACAAAATCAGGCAGTCAGTGTGTGTGTGTGTGTGTGTGTGACAGGGTTGCAGCAGACATGAGGAATTACAACAAGACAAGTGTGAGCAAAACAGTATTATGGAGGAGAGGGAGGAGGAGGAGGAGAGACCCTACATCAGGTCAGCCGGGCCACACTCCCCTGTCCTCCCTCCCAGGAGGATGAGAGGAAGGAGAGAAGGTGGAGAAGGTGGAGAAGGAGGAGGAGCAGGAGAAAGAGGAGGAGAGGGGGCAGAGGGAGGAGAAGGAGGAGCAGGAAGAGGAAGAGTGTCTGCTAGATACAGTGCATTTGGAAATTATTCAGACCCCTTCACTTTTTCCACATTTTGTTATGTTACAGCCTTATTCTAAAATGGATTAAATATGTTTTTTTCCTCATCAATTTACACAAGATACTCCATAATAACAAAGTGAAAACAGGTTTTTAGAAATTGTTGCTAATTTATTAAAAATAAAAAACTGAAATATTACCTTTACATAAGTATTCAGACCCTTTGCTATGACACTCAAAATTGAGCTCAGGTGCATCCAGTTTCCATTGATCATCTGTGAGATGTTTCTACAACTTGATTGGAGTAAATTCAATTGATTGGACATGATTTGGAAAGGCACACACCTGTCTATATATGGTGGTCCCACAGTTCACAGTGCATGTCAGAGCAAAAGCTAAGCCATGAGGTTGAAGGAATTGTCTGTAGACCTCCGAGGCAGGATTGTGTTGAGGCACAGATCTGGGGAAGGGTACAACAAAATGTCTGCAGCATTGAAGGTCCCCAAGAACACAGTAGCCTCCATCATTCTTTAATGAAAGAAGTTTGGAACCACCAAGACTCTTCCTAGAGCTGGCCACCCGGCCAAACTGAGCAATAGGGGGAGAAGGGCCATGGTCAGGGAGGTGACCAAGATTCCGATGGTCACTCTGACAGAGCTCCAGAGTTCCTCTGTGGAGATGGGAGAACCTTCCAGAAGGACAACCAGCTCTGCAGCACTCCACCAAACAGGC
>NW_028152411.1:0-157461 GCF_951799395.1 Argentina silus | reverse complement strand
AAGTTTGAAGCCATAGTTTTGGCGCGGCAGCCGTTTCTTTCATTTTGGGGCCTATGTGTTTTTCGACCTTGAAATCGCAAAAAAGGCGCGAAAACATGGATTTGTCTCTCCTGCCGCGCACACACTTCGGAGAGCTTGCAAATGCCTAATAACCACAAGCAGCCCCTACTCCAATATGGGAGACACTGTTTTCATCAAGTTTGAAGCCTCAGTTTTGGCTGGACAGCCATTTCTTTATTTTTGGGGCCTGTGTGTTTTTCGACCTGGAAATGGCAAAAAAGGCGCGAAAACATTGATTTGTCTCTCCTGCCGCGCACACACTTCGGAGAGCTTGCAAAGGCCTAATAACCACAAGCAGCCCCTACTCCACTATGGGAGACACTGTTTTCATCAAGTTTGAAGCCTCAGTGTTGGCGCGGCAGCCTTTTCTTTCTCTTTCGGGATTGTGTTTTTCTCCACCTGAAAATGCCAAAGAAGGCATAAAAACATGGATTTGTCTCTCCTGCTGCGCACACACTTCGGAGAGCTTGCAAATGCCTAATAACCACAAGCAGCCCCTACTCCAATATGGGAGACACTGTTTTCATCAAGTTTGAAGCCTCAGTGTTGGCGCGGCAGCCTTTTCTTTCTCTTTCGGGATTGTGTTTTTCTCCACCTGAAAATGCCAAAGAAGGCATAAAAACATGGATTTGTCTCTCCTGCTGCGCACACACTTCGGAGAGCTTGCAAAGGCCTAATAACCACAAGCAGCCCCTACTCCACTATGGGAGACACTGTTTTCATCAAGTTTGAAGCCTCAGTGTTGGCGCGGCAGCCTTTTCTTTCTCTTTCGGGATTGTGTTTTTCTCCACCTGAAAATGCCAAAGAAGGCATAAAAACATGGATTTGTCTCTCCTGCTGCGCACACACTTCGGAGAGCTTGCAAATGCCTAATAACCACAAGCAGCCCCTACTCCATTATGGGAGACACTGTTTTCATCAAGTTTGAAGCCTCAGTGTTGGCGCGGCAGCCTTTTCTTTCTCTTTCGGGATTGTGTTTTTCTCCACCTGAAAATGCCAAAGAAGGCATAAAAACATGGATTTGTCTCTCCTGCTGCGCACACACTTCGGAGAGCTTGCAAATGCCTAATAACCACAAGCAGCCCCTACTCCAATATGGGAGACACTGTTTTCATCAAGTTTGAAGCCTCAGTTTTGGCTGGACAGCCATTTCTTTATTTTTGGGGCCTGTGTGTTTTTCGACCTGGAAATGGCAAAAAAGGCGCGAAAACATTGATTTGTCTCTCCTGCCGCGCACACACTTCGGAGAGCTTGCAAAGGCCTAATAACCACAAGCAGCCCCTACTCCACTATGGGAGACACTGTTTTCATCAAGTTTGAAGCCTCAGTGTTGGCGCGGCAGCCTTTTCTTTTTCTTTCGGGATTGTGTTTTTCTCCACCTGAAAATGCCAAAGAAGGCATAAAAACATGGATTTGTCTCTCCTGCTGCGCACACACTTCGGAGAGCTTGCAAATGCCTAATAACCACAAGCAGCCCCTACTCCAATATAGGAGACACTGTTTTCATCAAGTTTGAAGCCTCAGTTTTGGCTGGACAGCCATTTCTTTATTTTTGGGGCCTGTGTGTTTTTCGACCTGGAAATGGCAAAAAAGGCGCGAAAACATTGATTTGTCTCTCCTGCCGCGCACACACTTCCGATAGCTTGCGAAGGCCTAAAAAACACAAGCTGCCCTTGAGTTATTGTGGGAGAGAATGTTTTCATCAAGTTTGAAGCCATAGTTTTGGCGCGGCAGCCGTTTCTTTCATTTTGGGGCCTATGTGTTTTTCGACCTTGAAATCGTAAAAAAGGCGCGAAAACATGGATTTGTCTCTCCTGCCGCGCACACACTTCCGATAGCTTGCGAAGGCCTAAAAAACACAAGCGGCCCTTGAGTTATTGTCTGAGAGACTGTTTTAATCAAGTTTGAAGCCTCAGTTTTGGCTGGACAGCCGTTTCTTTATTTTTGGGGCCTTTGTTTTCTTCGACCTGGAAATGGCAAAAAAGGCGCGAAAACATGGATTTGTCTCTCCTGCCGCGCACACACTTCTGATAGCGTGCAAAGGCCTAAAAAACACAAGCAGCCCGTGAGTTATTATGGGAGAGACTGTTTTCATCAAGTTTGAAGCCATAGTTTTGGCGCGGCAGCCGTTTCTTTCATTTTGGGGCCTATGTGTTTTTCGACCTTGAAATCGCAAAAAAGGCGCGAAAACATGGATTTGTCTCTCCTGCCGCGCACACACTTCGGAGAGCTTGCAAATGCCTAATAACCACAAGCAGCCCCTACTCCAATATGGGAGACACTGTTTTCATCAAGTTTGAAGCCTCAGTTTTGGCTGGACAGCCATTTCTTTATTTTTGGGGCCTGTGTGTTTTTCGACCTGGAAATGGCAAAAAAGGCGCGAAAACATTGATTTGTCTCTCCTGCCGCGCACACACTTCGGAGAGCTTGCAAAGGCCTAAAAAACACAAGCAGCCCGTGAGTTATTATGGGAGAGACTGTTTTCATCAAGTTTGAAGCCATAGTTTTGGCGCGGCAGCCGTTTCTTTCATTTTGGGGCCTATGTGTTTTTCGACCTTGAAATCGCAAAAAAGGCGCGAAAACATGGATTTGTCTCTCCTGCCGCGCACACACTTCGGAGAGCTTGCAAATGCCTAATAACCACAAGCAGCCCCTACTCCAATATGGGAGACACTGTTTTCATCAAGTTTGAAGCCTCAGTTTTGGCTGGACAGCCATTTCTTTATTTTTGGGGCCTGTGTGTTTTTCGACCTGGAAATGGCAAAAAAGGCGCGAAAACATTGATTTGTCTCTCCTGCCGCGCACACACTTCGGAGAGCTTGCAAAGGCCTAATAACCACAAGCAGCCCCTACTCCACTATGGGAGACACTGTTTTCATCAAGTTTGAAGCCTCAGTGTTGGCGCGGCAGCCTTTTCTTTCTCTTTCGGGATTGTGTTTTTCTCCACCTGAAAATGCCAAAGAAGGCATAAAAACATGGATTTGTCTCTCCTGCTGCGCACACACTTCGGAGAGCTTGCAAAGGCCTAATAACCACAAGCAGCCCCTACTCCACTATGGGAGACACTGTTTTCATCAAGTTTGAAGCCTCAGTGTTGGCGCGGCAGCCTTTTCTTTCTCTTTCGGGATTGTGTTTTTCTCCACCTGAAAATGCCAAAGAAGGCATAAAAACATGGATTTGTCTCTCCTGCTGCGCACACACTTCGGAGAGCTTGCAAATGCCTAATAACCACAAGCAGCCCCTACTCCAATATGGGAGACACTGTTTTCATCAAGTTTGAAGCCTCAGTGTTGGCGCGGCAGCCTTTTCTTTCTCTTTCGGGATTGTGTTTTTCTCCACCTGAAAATGCCAAAGAAGGCATAAAAACATGGATTTGTCTCTCCTGCTGCGCACACACTTCGGAGAGCTTGCAAAGGCCTAATAACCACAAGCAGCCCCTACTCCACTATGGGAGACACTGTTTTCATCAAGTTTGAAGCCTCAGTGTTGGCGCGGCAGCCTTTTCTTTCTCTTTCGGGATTGTGTTTTTCTCCACCTGAAAATGCCAAAGAAGGCATAAAAACATGGATTTGTCTCTCCTGCTGCGCACACACTTCGGAGAGCTTGCAAATGCCTAATAACCACAAGCAGCCCCTACTCCATTATGGGAGACACTGTTTTCATCAAGTTTGAAGCCTCAGTGTTGGCGCGGCAGCCTTTTCTTTCTCTTTCGGGATTGTGTTTTTCTCCACCTGAAAATGCCAAAGAAGGCATAAAAACATGGATTTGTCTCTCCTGCTGCGCACACACTTCGGAGAGCTTGCAAATGCCTAATAACCACAAGCAGCCCCTACTCCAATATGGGAGACACTGTTTTCATCAAGTTTGAAGCCTCAGTTTTGGCTGGACAGCCATTTCTTTATTTTTGGGGCCTGTGTGTTTTTCGACCTGGAAATGGCAAAAAAGGCGCGAAAACATTGATTTGTCTCTCCTGCCGCGCACACACTTCGGAGAGCTTGCAAAGGCCTAATAACCACAAGCAGCCCCTACTCCACTATGGGAGACACTGTTTTCATCAAGTTTGAAGCCTTCTTTGGCATTTTCAGGTGGAGAAAAACACAATCCCGAAAGAGAAAGAAAAGGCTGCCGCGCCAACACTGAGGCTTCAAACTTGATGAAAACAGTGTCTCCCATATTGGAGTAGGGGCTGCTTGTGGTTATTAGGCATTTGCAAGCTCTCCGAAGTGTGTGCGCAGCAGGAGAGACAAATCCATGTTTTTATGCCTTCTTTGGCATTTTCAGGTGGAGAAAAACACAATCCCGAAAGAGAAAGAAAAGGCTGCCGCGCCAACACTGAGGCTTCAAACTTGATGAAAACAGTGTCTCCCATAGTGGAGTAGGGGCTGCTTGTGGTTATTAGGCCTTTGCAAGCTCTCCGAAGTGTGTGCGCGGCAGGAGAGACAAATCAATGTTTTCGCGCCTTTTTTGCCATTTCCAGGTCGAAAAACACACAGGCCCCAAAAATAAAGAAATGGCTGTCCAGCCAAAACTGAGGCTTCAAACTTGATGAAAACAGTGTCTCCCATATTGGAGTAGGGGCTGCTTGTGGTTATTAGGCATTTGCAAGCTCTCCGAAGTGTGTGCGCGGCAGGAGAGACAAATCCATGTTTTCGCGCCTTTTTTGCGATTTCAAGGTCGAAAAACACATAGGCCCCAAAATGAAAGAAACGGCTGCCGCGCCAAAACTATGGCTTCAAACTTGATGAAAACAGTCTCTCCCATAATAACTCACGGGCTGCTTGTGTTTTTTAGGCCTTTGCAAGCTCTCCGAAGTGTGTGCGCGGCAGGAGAGACAAATCAATGTTTTCGCGCCTTTTTTGCCATTTCCAGGTCGAAAAACACACAGGCCCCAAAAATAAAGAAATGGCTGTCCAGCCAAAACTGAGGCTTCAAACTTGATGAAAACAGTGTCTCCCATATTGGAGTAGGGGCTGCTTGTGGTTATTAGGCATTTGCAAGCTCTCCGAAGTGTGTGCGCGGCAGGAGAGACAAATCCATGTTTTCGCGCCTTTTTTGCGATTTCAAGGTCGAAAAACACATAGGCCCCAAAATGAAAGAAACGGCTGCCGCGCCAAAACTATGGCTTCAAACTTGATGAAAACAGTCTCTCCCATAATAACTCACGGGCTGCTTGTGTTTTTTAGGCCTTTGCACGCTATCAGAAGTGTGTGCGCGGCAGGAGAGACAAATCCATGTTTTCGCGCCTTTTTTGCCATTTCCAGGTCGAAGAAAACAAAGGCCCCAAAAATAAAGAAACGGCTGTCCAGCCAAAACTGAGGCTTCAAACTTGATTAAAACAGTCTCTCAGACAATAACTCAAGGGCCGCTTGTGTTTTTTAGGCCTTCGCAAGCTATCAGAAGTGTGTGCGCGGCAGGAGAGACAAATCCATGTTTTCGCGCCTTTTTTACGATTTCAAGGTCGAAAAACACATAGGCCCCAAAATGAAAGAAACGGCTGCCGCGCCAAAACTATGGCTTCAAACTTGATGAAAACATTCTCTCCCACAATAACTCAAGGGCAGCTTGTGTTTTTTAGGCCTTCGCAAGCTATCGGAAGTGTGTGCGCGGCAGGAGAGACAAATCAATGTTTTCGCGCCTTTTTTGCCATTTCCAGGTCGAAAAACACACAGGCCCCAAAAATAAAGAAATGGCTGTCCAGCCAAAACTGAGGCTTCAAACTTGATGAAAACAGTGTCTCCTATATTGGAGTAGGGGCTGCTTGTGGTTATTAGGCATTTGCAAGCTCTCCGAAGTGTGTGCGCAGCAGGAGAGACAAATCCATGTTTTTATGCCTTCTTTGGCATTTTCAGGTGGAGAAAAACACAATCCCGAAAGAAAAAGAAAAGGCTGCCGCGCCAACACTGAGGCTTCAAACTTGATGAAAACAGTGTCTCCCATAGTGGAGTAGGGGCTGCTTGTGGTTATTAGGCCTTTGCAAGCTCTCCGAAGTGTGTGCGCGGCAGGAGAGACAAATCAATGTTTTCGCGCCTTTTTTGCCATTTCCAGGTCGAAAAACACACAGGCCCCAAAAATAAAGAAATGGCTGTCCAGCCAAAACTGAGGCTTCAAACTTGATGAAAACAGTGTCTCCCATATTGGAGTAGGGGCTGCTTGTGGTTATTAGGCATTTGCAAGCTCTCCGAAGTGTGTGCGCAGCAGGAGAGACAAATCCATGTTTTTATGCCTTCTTTGGCATTTTCAGGTGGAGAAAAACACAATCCCGAAAGAGAAAGAAAAGGCTGCCGCGCCAACACTGAGGCTTCAAACTTGATGAAAACAGTGTCTCCCATAATGGAGTAGGGGCTGCTTGTGGTTATTAGGCATTTGCAAGCTCTCCGAAGTGTGTGCGCAGCAGGAGAGACAAATCCATGTTTTTATGCCTTCTTTGGCATTTTCAGGTGGAGAAAAACACAATCCCGAAAGAGAAAGAAAAGGCTGCCGCGCCAACACTGAGGCTTCAAACTTGATGAAAACAGTGTCTCCCATAGTGGAGTAGGGGCTGCTTGTGGTTATTAGGCCTTTGCAAGCTCTCCGAAGTGTGTGCGCAGCAGGAGAGACAAATCCATGTTTTTATGCCTTCTTTGGCATTTTCAGGTGGAGAAAAACACAATCCCGAAAGAGAAAGAAAAGGCTGCCGCGCCAACACTGAGGCTTCAAACTTGATGAAAACAGTGTCTCCCATATTGGAGTAGGGGCTGCTTGTGGTTATTAGGCATTTGCAAGCTCTCCGAAGTGTGTGCGCAGCAGGAGAGACAAATCCATGTTTTTATGCCTTCTTTGGCATTTTCAGGTGGAGAAAAACACAATCCCGAAAGAGAAAGAAAAGGCTGCCGCGCCAACACTGAGGCTTCAAACTTGATGAAAACAGTGTCTCCCATAGTGGAGTAGGGGCTGCTTGTGGTTATTAGGCCTTTGCAAGCTCTCCGAAGTGTGTGCGCAGCAGGAGAGACAAATCCATGTTTTTATGCCTTCTTTGGCATTTTCAGGTGGAGAAAAACACAATCCCGAAAGAGAAAGAAAAGGCTGCCGCGCCAACACTGAGGCTTCAAACTTGATGAAAACAGTGTCTCCCATAGTGGAGTAGGGGCTGCTTGTGGTTATTAGGCCTTTGCAAGCTCTCCGAAGTGTGTGCGCGGCAGGAGAGACAAATCAATGTTTTCGCGCCTTTTTTGCCATTTCCAGGTCGAAAAACACACAGGCCCCAAAAATAAAGAAATGGCTGTCCAGCCAAAACTGAGGCTTCAAACTTGATGAAAACAGTGTCTCCCATATTGGAGTAGGGGCTGCTTGTGGTTATTAGGCATTTGCAAGCTCTCCGAAGTGTGTGCGCGGCAGGAGAGACAAATCCATGTTTTCGCGCCTTTTTTGCGATTTCAAGGTCGAAAAACACATAGGCCCCAAAATGAAAGAAACGGCTGCCGCGCCAAAACTATGGCTTCAAACTTGATGAAAACAGTCTCTCCCATAATAACTCACGGGCTGCTTGTGTTTTTTAGGCCTTTGCAAGCTCTCCGAAGTGTGTGCGCGGCAGGAGAGACAAATCAATGTTTTCGCGCCTTTTTTGCCATTTCCAGGTCGAAAAACACACAGGCCCCAAAAATAAAGAAATGGCTGTCCAGCCAAAACTGAGGCTTCAAACTTGATGAAAACAGTGTCTCCCATATTGGAGTAGGGGCTGCTTGTGGTTATTAGGCATTTGCAAGCTCTCCGAAGTGTGTGCGCGGCAGGAGAGACAAATCCATGTTTTCGCGCCTTTTTTGCGATTTCAAGGTCGAAAAACACATAGGCCCCAAAATGAAAGAAACGGCTGCCGCGCCAAAACTATGGCTTCAAACTTGATGAAAACATTCTCTCCCACAATAACTCAAGGGCAGCTTGTGTTTTTTAGGCCTTCGCAAGCTATCGGAAGTGTGTGCGCGGCAGGAGAGACAAATCCATGTTTTCGCGCCTTTTTTGCCATTTCCAGGTCGAAGAAAACAAAGGCCCCAAAAATAAAGAAACGGCTGTCCAGCCAAAACTGAGGCTTCAAACTTGATTAAAACAGTCTCTCAGACAATAACTCAAGGGCCGCTTGTGTTTTTTAGGCCTTCGCAAGCTATCGGAAGTGTGTGCGCGGCAGGAGAGACAAATCCATGTTTTCGCGCCTTTTTTACGATTTCAAGGTCGAAAAACACATAGGCCCCAAAATGAAAGAAACGGCTGCCGCGCCAAAACTATGGCTTCAAACTTGATGAAAACATTCTCTCCCACAATAACTCAAGGGCAGCTTGTGTTTTTTAGGCCTTCGCAAGCTATCGGAAGTGTGTGCGCGGCAGGAGAGACAAATCAATGTTTTCGCGCCTTTTTTGCCATTTCCAGGTCGAAAAACACACAGGCCCCAAAAATAAAGAAATGGCTGTCCAGCCAAAACTGAGGCTTCAAACTTGATGAAAACAGTGTCTCCTATATTGGAGTAGGGGCTGCTTGTGGTTATTAGGCATTTGCAAGCTCTCCGAAGTGTGTGCGCAGCAGGAGAGACAAATCCATGTTTTTATGCCTTCTTTGGCATTTTCAGGTGGAGAAAAACACAATCCCGAAAGAAAAAGAAAAGGCTGCCGCGCCAACACTGAGGCTTCAAACTTGATGAAAACAGTGTCTCCCATAGTGGAGTAGGGGCTGCTTGTGGTTATTAGGCCTTTGCAAGCTCTCCGAAGTGTGTGCGCGGCAGGAGAGACAAATCAATGTTTTCGCGCCTTTTTTGCCATTTCCAGGTCGAAAAACACACAGGCCCCAAAAATAAAGAAATGGCTGTCCAGCCAAAACTGAGGCTTCAAACTTGATGAAAACAGTGTCTCCCATATTGGAGTAGGGGCTGCTTGTGGTTATTAGGCATTTGCAAGCTCTCCGAAGTGTGTGCGCAGCAGGAGAGACAAATCCATGTTTTTATGCCTTCTTTGGCATTTTCAGGTGGAGAAAAACACAATCCCGAAAGAGAAAGAAAAGGCTGCCGCGCCAACACTGAGGCTTCAAACTTGATGAAAACAGTGTCTCCCATAATGGAGTAGGGGCTGCTTGTGGTTATTAGGCATTTGCAAGCTCTCCGAAGTGTGTGCGCAGCAGGAGAGACAAATCCATGTTTTTATGCCTTCTTTGGCATTTTCAGGTGGAGAAAAACACAATCCCGAAAGAGAAAGAAAAGGCTGCCGCGCCAACACTGAGGCTTCAAACTTGATGAAAACAGTGTCTCCCATAGTGGAGTAGGGGCTGCTTGTGGTTATTAGGCCTTTGCAAGCTCTCCGAAGTGTGTGCGCAGCAGGAGAGACAAATCCATGTTTTTATGCCTTCTTTGGCATTTTCAGGTGGAGAAAAACACAATCCCGAAAGAGAAAGAAAAGGCTGCCGCGCCAACACTGAGGCTTCAAACTTGATGAAAACAGTGTCTCCCATATTGGAGTAGGGGCTGCTTGTGGTTATTAGGCATTTGCAAGCTCTCCGAAGTGTGTGCGCAGCAGGAGAGACAAATCAATGTTTTCGCGCCTTTTTTGCCATTTCCAGGTCGAAAAACACACAGGCCCCAAAAATAAAGAAATGGCTGTCCAGCCAAAACTGAGGCTTCAAACTTGATGAAAACAGTGTCTCCCATATTGGAGTAGGGGCTGCTTGTGGTTATTAGGCATTTGCAAGCTCTCCGAAGTGTGTGCGCGGCAGGAGAGACAAATCCATGTTTTCGCGCCTTTTTTGCGATTTCAAGGTCGAAAAACACATAGGCCCCAAAATGAAAGAAACGGCTGCCGCGCCAAAACTATGGCTTCAAACTTGATGAAAACAGTCTCTCCCATAATAACTCACGGGCTGCTTGTGTTTTTTAGGCCTTTGCACGCTATCAGAAGTGTGTGCGCGGCAGGAGAGACAAATCCATGTTTTCGCGCCTTTTTTGCCATTTCCAGGTCGAAGAAAACAAAGGCCCCAAAAATAAAGAAACGGCTGTCCAGCCAAAACTGAGGCTTCAAACTTGATTAAAACAGTCTCTCAGACAATAACTCAAGGGCCGCTTGTGTTTTTTAGGCCTTCGCAAGCTATCGGAAGTGTGTGCGCGGCAGGAGAGACAAATCCATGTTTTCGCGCCTTTTTTACGATTTCAAGGTCGAAAAACACATAGGCCCCAAAATGAAAGAAACGGCTGCCGCGCCAAAACTATGGCTTCAAACTTGATGAAAACATTCTCTCCCACAATAACTCAAGGGCAGCTTGTGTTTTTTAGGCCTTCGCAAGCTATCGGAAGTGTGTGCGCGGCAGGAGAGACAAATCAATGTTTTCGCGCCTTTTTTGCCATTTCCAGGTCGAAAAACACACAGGCCCCAAAAATAAAGAAATGGCTGTCCAGCCAAAACTGAGGCTTCAAACTTGATGAAAACAGTGTCTCCTATATTGGAGTAGGGGCTGCTTGTGGTTATTAGGCATTTGCAAGCTCTCCGAAGTGTGTGCGCAGCAGGAGAGACAAATCCATGTTTTTATGCCTTCTTTGGCATTTTCAGGTGGAGAAAAACACAATCCCGAAAGAAAAAGAAAAGGCTGCCGCGCCAACACTGAGGCTTCAAACTTGATGAAAACAGTGTCTCCCATAGTGGAGTAGGGGCTGCTTGTGGTTATTAGGCCTTTGCAAGCTCTCCGAAGTGTGTGCGCGGCAGGAGAGACAAATCAATGTTTTCGCGCCTTTTTTGCCATTTCCAGGTCGAAAAACACACAGGCCCCAAAAATAAAGAAATGGCTGTCCAGCCAAAACTGAGGCTTCAAACTTGATGAAAACAGTGTCTCCCATATTGGAGTAGGGGCTGCTTGTGGTTATTAGGCATTTGCAAGCTCTCCGAAGTGTGTGCGCAGCAGGAGAGACAAATCCATGTTTTTATGCCTTCTTTGGCATTTTCAGGTGGAGAAAAACACAATCCCGAAAGAGAAAGAAAAGGCTGCCGCGCCAACACTGAGGCTTCAAACTTGATGAAAACAGTGTCTCCCATAATGGAGTAGGGGCTGCTTGTGGTTATTAGGCATTTGCAAGCTCTCCGAAGTGTGTGCGCAGCAGGAGAGACAAATCCATGTTTTTATGCCTTCTTTGGCATTTTCAGGTGGAGAAAAACACAATCCCGAAAGAGAAAGAAAAGGCTGCCGCGCCAACACTGAGGCTTCAAACTTGATGAAAACAGTGTCTCCCATAGTGGAGTAGGGGCTGCTTGTGGTTATTAGGCCTTTGCAAGCTCTCCGAAGTGTGTGCGCAGCAGGAGAGACAAATCCATGTTTTTATGCCTTCTTTGGCATTTTCAGGTGGAGAAAAACACAATCCCGAAAGAGAAAGAAAAGGCTGCCGCGCCAACACTGAGGCTTCAAACTTGATGAAAACAGTGTCTCCCATATTGGAGTAGGGGCTGCTTGTGGTTATTAGGCATTTGCAAGCTCTCCGAAGTGTGTGCGCAGCAGGAGAGACAAATCCATGTTTTTATGCCTTCTTTGGCATTTTCAGGTGGAGAAAAACACAATCCCGAAAGAGAAAGAAAAGGCTGCCGCGCCAACACTGAGGCTTCAAACTTGATGAAAACAGTGTCTCCCATATTGGAGTAGGGGCTGCTTGTGGTTATTAGGCATTTGCAAGCTCTCCGAAGTGTGTGCGCAGCAGGAGAGACAAATCCATGTTTTTATGCCTTCTTTGGCATTTTCAGGTGGAGAAAAACACAATCCCGAAAGAGAAAGAAAAGGCTGCCGCGCCAACACTGAGGCTTCAAACTTGATGAAAACAGTGTCTCCCATAGTGGAGTAGGGGCTGCTTGTGGTTATTAGGCCTTTGCAAGCTCTCCGAAGTGTGTGCGCGGCAGGAGAGACAAATCAATGTTTTCGCGCCTTTTTTGCCATTTCCAGGTCGAAAAACACACAGGCCCCAAAAATAAAGAAATGGCTGTCCAGCCAAAACTGAGGCTTCAAACTTGATGAAAACAGTGTCTCCCATATTGGAGTAGGGGCTGCTTGTGGTTATTAGGCATTTGCAAGCTCTCCGAAGTGTGTGCGCGGCAGGAGAGACAAATCCATGTTTTCGCGCCTTTTTTGCGATTTCAAGGTCGAAAAACACATAGGCCCCAAAATGAAAGAAACGGCTGCCGCGCCAAAACTATGGCTTCAAACTTGATGAAAACAGTCTCTCCCATAATAACTCACGGGCTGCTTGTGTTTTTTAGGCCTTTGCAAGCTCTCCGAAGTGTGTGCGCGGCAGGAGAGACAAATCAATGTTTTCGCGCCTTTTTTGCCATTTCCAGGTCGAAAAACACACAGGCCCCAAAAATAAAGAAATGGCTGTCCAGCCAAAACTGAGGCTTCAAACTTGATGAAAACAGTGTCTCCCATATTGGAGTAGGGGCTGCTTGTGGTTATTAGGCATTTGCAAGCTCTCCGAAGTGTGTGCGCGGCAGGAGAGACAAATCCATGTTTTCGCGCCTTTTTTGCGATTTCAAGGTCGAAAAACACATAGGCCCCAAAATGAAAGAAACGGCTGCCGCGCCAAAACTATGGCTTCAAACTTGATGAAAACAGTCTCTCCCATAATAACTCACGGGCTGCTTGTGTTTTTTAGGCCTTTGCACGCTATCAGAAGTGTGTGCGCGGCAGGAGAGACAAATCCATGTTTTCGCGCCTTTTTTGCCATTTCCAGGTCGAAGAAAACAAAGGCCCCAAAAATAAAGAAACGGCTGTCCAGCCAAAACTGAGGCTTCAAACTTGATTAAAACAGTCTCTCAGACAATAACTCAAGGGCCGCTTGTGTTTTTTAGGCCTTCGCAAGCTATCGGAAGTGTGTGCGCGGCAGGAGAGACAAATCCATGTTTTCGCGCCTTTTTTACGATTTCAAGGTCGAAAAACACAAAGGCCCCAAAATGAAAGAAACGGCTGCCGCGCCAAAACTATGGCTTCAAACTTGATGAAAACATTCTCTCCCACAATAACTCAAGGGCAGCTTGTGTTTTTTAGGCCTTCGCAAGCTATCGGAAGTGTGTGCGCGGCAGGAGAGACAAATCAATGTTTTCGCGCCTTTTTTGCCATTTCCAGGTCGAAAAACACACAGGCCCCAAAAATAAAGAAATGGCTGTCCAGCCAAAACTGAGGCTTCAAACTTGATGAAAACAGTGTCTCCTATATTGGAGTAGGGGCTGCTTGTGGTTATTAGGCATTTGCAAGCTCTCCGAAGTGTGTGCGCAGCAGGAGAGACAAATCCATGTTTTTATGCCTTCTTTGGCATTTTCAGGTGGAGAAAAACACAATCCCGAAAGAAAAAGAAAAGGCTGCCGCGCCAACACTGAGGCTTCAAACTTGATGAAAACAGTGTCTCCCATAGTGGAGTAGGGGCTGCTTGTGGTTATTAGGCCTTTGCAAGCTCTCCGAAGTGTGTGCGCGGCAGGAGAGACAAATCAATGTTTTCGCGCCTTTTTTGCCATTTCCAGGTCGAAAAACACACAGGCCCCAAAAATAAAGAAATGGCTGTCCAGCCAAAACTGAGGCTTCAAACTTGATGAAAACAGTGTCTCCCATATTGGAGTAGGGGCTGCTTGTGGTTATTAGGCATTTGCAAGCTCTCCGAAGTGTGTGCGCAGCAGGAGAGACAAATCCATGTTTTTATGCCTTCTTTGGCATTTTCAGGTGGAGAAAAACACAATCCCGAAAGAGAAAGAAAAGGCTGCCGCGCCAACACTGAGGCTTCAAACTTGATGAAAACAGTGTCTCCCATATTGGAGTAGGGGCTGCTTGTGGTTATTAGGCATTTGCAAGCTCTCCGAAGTGTGTGCGCAGCAGGAGAGACAAATCCATGTTTTTATGCCTTCTTTGGCATTTTCAGGTGGAGAAAAACACAATCCCGAAAGAGAAAGAAAAGGCTGCCGCGCCAACACTGAGGCTTCAAACTTGATGAAAACAGTGTCTCCCATAGTGGAGTAGGGGCTGCTTGTGGTTATTAGGCCTTTGCAAGCTCTCCGAAGTGTGTGCGCGGCAGGAGAGACAAATCAATGTTTTCGCGCCTTTTTTGCCATTTCCAGGTCGAAAAACACACAGGCCCCAAAAATAAAGAAATGGCTGTCCAGCCAAAACTGAGGCTTCAAACTTGATGAAAACAGTGTCTCCCATATTGGAGTAGGGGCTGCTTGTGGTTATTAGGCATTTGCAAGCTCTCCGAAGTGTGTGCGCGGCAGGAGAGACAAATCCATGTTTTCGCGCCTTTTTTGCGATTTCAAGGTCGAAAAACACATAGGCCCCAAAATGAAAGAAACGGCTGCCGCGCCAAAACTATGGCTTCAAACTTGATGAAAACAGTCTCTCCCATAATAACTCACGGGCTGCTTGTGTTTTTTAGGCCTTTGCAAGCTCTCCGAAGTGTGTGCGCGGCAGGAGAGACAAATCAATGTTTTCGCGCCTTTTTTGCCATTTCCAGGTCGAAAAACACACAGGCCCCAAAAATAAAGAAATGGCTGTCCAGCCAAAACTGAGGCTTCAAACTTGATGAAAACAGTGTCTCCCATATTGGAGTAGGGGCTGCTTGTGGTTATTAGGCATTTGCAAGCTCTCCGAAGTGTGTGCGCGGCAGGAGAGACAAATCCATGTTTTCGCGCCTTTTTTGCGATTTCAAGGTCGAAAAACACATAGGCCCCAAAATGAAAGAAACGGCTGCCGCGCCAAAACTATGGCTTCAAACTTGATGAAAACAGTCTCTCCCATAATAACTCACGGGCTGCTTGTGTTTTTTAGGCCTTTGCACGCTATCAGAAGTGTGTGCGCGGCAGGAGAGACAAATCCATGTTTTCGCGCCTTTTTTGCCATTTCCAGGTCGAAGAAAACAAAGGCCCCAAAAATAAAGAAACGGCTGTCCAGCCAAAACTGAGGCTTCAAACTTGATTAAAACAGTCTCTCAGACAATAACTCAAGGGCCGCTTGTGTTTTTTAGGCCTTCGCAAGCTATCGGAAGTGTGTGCGCGGCAGGAGAGACAAATCCATGTTTTCGCGCCTTTTTTACGATTTCAAGGTCGAAAAACACATAGGCCCCAAAATGAAAGAAACGGCTGCCGCGCCAAAACTATGGCTTCAAACTTGATGAAAACATTCTCTCCCACAATAACTCAAGGGCAGCTTGTGTTTTTTAGGCCTTCGCAAGCTATCGGAAGTGTGTGCGCGGCAGGAGAGACAAATCAATGTTTTCGCGCCTTTTTTGCCATTTCCAGGTCGAAAAACACACAGGCCCCAAAAATAAAGAAATGGCTGTCCAGCCAAAACTGAGGCTTCAAACTTGATGAAAACAGTGTCTCCTATATTGGAGTAGGGGCTGCTTGTGGTTATTAGGCATTTGCAAGCTCTCCGAAGTGTGTGCGCAGCAGGAGAGACAAATCCATGTTTTTATGCCTTCTTTGGCATTTTCAGGTGGAGAAAAACACAATCCCGAAAGAAAAAGAAAAGGCTGCCGCGCCAACACTGAGGCTTCAAACTTGATGAAAACAGTGTCTCCCATAGTGGAGTAGGGGCTGCTTGTGGTTATTAGGCCTTTGCAAGCTCTCCGAAGTGTGTGCGCGGCAGGAGAGACAAATCAATGTTTTCGCGCCTTTTTTGCCATTTCCAGGTCGAAAAACACACAGGCCCCAAAAATAAAGAAATGGCTGTCCAGCCAAAACTGAGGCTTCAAACTTGATGAAAACAGTGTCTCCCATATTGGAGTAGGGGCTGCTTGTGGTTATTAGGCATTTGCAAGCTCTCCGAAGTGTGTGCGCAGCAGGAGAGACAAATCCATGTTTTTATGCCTTCTTTGGCATTTTCAGGTGGAGAAAAACACAATCCCGAAAGAGAAAGAAAAGGCTGCCGCGCCAACACTGAGGCTTCAAACTTGATGAAAACAGTGTCTCCCATAATGGAGTAGGGGCTGCTTGTGGTTATTAGGCATTTGCAAGCTCTCCGAAGTGTGTGCGCAGCAGGAGAGACAAATCCATGTTTTTATGCCTTCTTTGGCATTTTCAGGTGGAGAAAAACACAATCCCGAAAGAGAAAGAAAAGGCTGCCGCGCCAACACTGAGGCTTCAAACTTGATGAAAACAGTGTCTCCCATAGTGGAGTAGGGGCTGCTTGTGGTTATTAGGCCTTTGCAAGCTCTCCGAAGTGTGTGCGCAGCAGGAGAGACAAATCCATGTTTTTATGCCTTCTTTGGCATTTTCAGGTGGAGAAAAACACAATCCCGAAAGAGAAAGAAAAGGCTGCCGCGCCAACACTGAGGCTTCAAACTTGATGAAAACAGTGTCTCCCATATTGGAGTAGGGGCTGCTTGTGGTTATTAGGCATTTGCAAGCTCTCCGAAGTGTGTGCGCAGCAGGAGAGACAAATCCATGTTTTTATGCCTTCTTTGGCATTTTCAGGTGGAGAAAAACACAATCCCGAAAGAGAAAGAAAAGGCTGCCGCGCCAACACTGAGGCTTCAAACTTGATGAAAACAGTGTCTCCCATAGTGGAGTAGGGGCTGCTTGTGGTTATTAGGCCTTTGCAAGCTCTCCGAAGTGTGTGCGCAGCAGGAGAGACAAATCCATGTTTTTATGCCTTCTTTGGCATTTTCAGGTGGAGAAAAACACAATCCCGAAAGAGAAAGAAAAGGCTGCCGCGCCAACACTGAGGCTTCAAACTTGATGAAAACAGTGTCTCCCATATTGGAGTAGGGGCTGCTTGTGGTTATTAGGCATTTGCAAGCTCTCCGAAGTGTGTGCGCAGCAGGAGAGACAAATCCATGTTTTTATGCCTTCTTTGGCATTTTCAGGTGGAGAAAAACACAATCCCGAAAGAGAAAGAAAAGGCTGCCGCGCCAACACTGAGGCTTCAAACTTGATGAAAACAGTGTCTCCCATAGTGGAGTAGGGGCTGCTTGTGGTTATTAGGCCTTTGCAAGCTCTCCGAAGTGTGTGCGCAGCAGGAGAGACAAATCCATGTTTTTATGCCTTCTTTGGCATTTTCAGGTGGAGAAAAACACAATCCCGAAAGAGAAAGAAAAGGCTGCCGCGCCAACACTGAGGCTTCAAACTTGATGAAAACAGTGTCTCCCATAGTGGAGTAGGGGCTGCTTGTGGTTATTAGGCCTTTGCAAGCTCTCCGAAGTGTGTGCGCGGCAGGAGAGACAAATCAATGTTTTCGCGCCTTTTTTGCCATTTCCAGGTCGAAAAACACACAGGCCCCAAAAATAAAGAAATGGCTGTCCAGCCAAAACTGAGGCTTCAAACTTGATGAAAACAGTGTCTCCCATATTGGAGTAGGGGCTGCTTGTGGTTATTAGGCATTTGCAAGCTCTCCGAAGTGTGTGCGCGGCAGGAGAGACAAATCCATGTTTTCGCGCCTTTTTTGCGATTTCAAGGTCGAAAAACACATAGGCCCCAAAATGAAAGAAACGGCTGCCGCGCCAAAACTATGGCTTCAAACTTGATGAAAACAGTCTCTCCCATAATAACTCACGGGCTGCTTGTGTTTTTTAGGCCTTTGCAAGCTCTCCGAAGTGTGTGCGCGGCAGGAGAGACAAATCAATGTTTTCGCGCCTTTTTTGCCATTTCCAGGTCGAAAAACACACAGGCCCCAAAAATAAAGAAATGGCTGTCCAGCCAAAACTGAGGCTTCAAACTTGATGAAAACAGTGTCTCCCATATTGGAGTAGGGGCTGCTTGTGGTTATTAGGCATTTGCAAGCTCTCCGAAGTGTGTGCGCGGCAGGAGAGACAAATCCATGTTTTCGCGCCTTTTTTGCGATTTCAAGGTCGAAAAACACATAGGCCCCAAAATGAAAGAAACGGCTGCCGCGCCAAAACTATGGCTTCAAACTTGATGAAAACAGTCTCTCCCATAATAACTCACGGGCTGCTTGTGTTTTTTAGGCCTTTGCACGCTATCAGAAGTGTGTGCGCGGCAGGAGAGACAAATCCATGTTTTCGCGCCTTTTTTGCCATTTCCAGGTCGAAGAAAACAAAGGCCCCAAAAATAAAGAAACGGCTGTCCAGCCAAAACTGAGGCTTCAAACTTGATTAAAACAGTCTCTCAGACAATAACTCAAGGGCCGCTTGTGTTTTTTAGGCCTTCGCAAGCTATCGGAAGTGTGTGCGCGGCAGGAGAGACAAATCCATGTTTTCGCGCCTTTTTTACGATTTCAAGGTCGAAAAACACATAGGCCCCAAAATGAAAGAAACGGCTGCCGCGCCAAAACTATGGCTTCAAACTTGATGAAAACATTCTCTCCCACAATAACTCAAGGGCAGCTTGTGTTTTTTAGGCCTTCGCAAGCTATCGGAAGTGTGTGCGCGGCAGGAGAGACAAATCAATGTTTTCGCGCCTTTTTTGCCATTTCCAGGTCGAAAAACACACAGGCCCCAAAAATAAAGAAATGGCTGTCCAGCCAAAACTGAGGCTTCAAACTTGATGAAAACAGTGTCTCCTATATTGGAGTAGGGGCTGCTTGTGGTTATTAGGCATTTGCAAGCTCTCCGAAGTGTGTGCGCAGCAGGAGAGACAAATCCATGTTTTTATGCCTTCTTTGGCATTTTCAGGTGGAGAAAAACACAATCCCGAAAGAAAAAGAAAAGGCTGCCGCGCCAACACTGAGACTTCAAACTTGATGAAAACAGTGTCTCCCATAGTGGAGTAGGGGCTGCTTGTGGTTATTAGGCCTTTGCAAGCTCTCCGAAGTGTGTGCGCGGCAGGAGAGACAAATCAATGTTTTCGCGCCTTTTTTGCCATTTCCAGGTCGAAAAACACACAGGCCCCAAAAATAAAGAAATGGCTGTCCAGCCAAAACTGAGGCTTCAAACTTGATGAAAACAGTGTCTCCCATATTGGAGTAGGGGCTGCTTGTGGTTATTAGGCATTTGCAAGCTCTCCGAAGTGTGTGCGCAGCAGGAGAGACAAATCCATGTTTTTATGCCTTCTTTGGCATTTTCAGGTGGAGAAAAACACAATCCCGAAAGAGAAAGAAAAGGCTGCCGCGCCAACACTGAGGCTTCAAACTTGATGAAAACAGTGTCTCCCATAATGGAGTAGGGGCTGCTTGTGGTTATTAGGCATTTGCAAGCTCTCCGAAGTGTGTGCGCAGCAGGAGAGACAAATCCATGTTTTTATGCCTTCTTTGGCATTTTCAGGTGGAGAAAAACACAATCCCGAAAGAGAAAGAAAAGGCTGCCGCGCCAACACTGAGGCTTCAAACTTGATGAAAACAGTGTCTCCCATAGTGGAGTAGGGGCTGCTTGTGGTTATTAGGCCTTTGCAAGCTCTCCGAAGTGTGTGCGCAGCAGGAGAGACAAATCCATGTTTTTATGCCTTCTTTGGCATTTTCAGGTGGAGAAAAACACAATCCCGAAAGAGAAAGAAAAGGCTGCCGCGCCAACACTGAGGCTTCAAACTTGATGAAAACAGTGTCTCCCATATTGGAGTAGGGGCTGCTTGTGGTTATTAGGCATTTGCAAGCTCTCCGAAGTGTGTGCGCAGCAGGAGAGACAAATCCATGTTTTTATGCCTTCTTTGGCATTTTCAGGTGGAGAAAAACACAATCCCGAAAGAGAAAGAAAAGGCTGCCGCGCCAACACTGAGGCTTCAAACTTGATGAAAACAGTGTCTCCCATAGTGGAGTAGGGGCTGCTTGTGGTTATTAGGCCTTTGCAAGCTCTCCGAAGTGTGTGCGCAGCAGGAGAGACAAATCCATGTTTTTATGCCTTCTTTGGCATTTTCAGGTGGAGAAAAACACAATCCCGAAAGAGAAAGAAAAGGCTGCCGCGCCAACACTGAGGCTTCAAACTTGATGAAAACAGTGTCTCCCATATTGGAGTAGGGGCTGCTTGTGGTTATTAGGCATTTGCAAGCTCTCCGAAGTGTGTGCGCAGCAGGAGAGACAAATCCATGTTTTTATGCCTTCTTTGGCATTTTCAGGTGGAGAAAAACACAATCCCGAAAGAGAAAGAAAAGGCTGCCGCGCCAACACTGAGGCTTCAAACTTGATGAAAACAGTGTCTCCCATAGTGGAGTAGGGGCTGCTTGTGGTTATTAGGCCTTTGCAAGCTCTCCGAAGTGTGTGCGCGGCAGGAGAGACAAATCAATGTTTTCGCGCCTTTTTTGCCATTTCCAGGTCGAAAAACACACAGGCCCCAAAAATAAAGAAATGGCTGTCCAGCCAAAACTGAGGCTTCAAACTTGATGAAAACAGTGTCTCCCATATTGGAGTAGGGGCTGCTTGTGGTTATTAGGCATTTGCAAGCTCTCCGAAGTGTGTGCGCGGCAGGAGAGACAAATCCATGTTTTCGCGCCTTTTTTGCGATTTCAAGGTCGAAAAACACATAGGCCCCAAAATGAAAGAAACGGCTGCCGCGCCAAAACTATGGCTTCAAACTTGATGAAAACAGTCTCTCCCATAATAACTCACGGGCTGCTTGTGTTTTTTAGGCCTTTGCAAGCTCTCCGAAGTGTGTGCGCGGCAGGAGAGACAAATCAATGTTTTCGCGCCTTTTTTGACATTTCCAGGTCGAAAAACACACAGGCCCCAAAAATAAAGAAATGGCTGTCCAGCCAAAACTGAGGCTTCAAACTTGATGAAAACAGTGTCTCCCATATTGGAGTAGGGGCTGCTTGTGGTTATTAGGCATTTGCAAGCTCTCCGAAGTGTGTGCGCGGCAGGAGAGACAAATCCATGTTTTCGCGCCTTTTTTGCGATTTCAAGGTCGAAAAACACATAGGCCCCAAAATGAAAGAAACGGCTGCCGCGCCAAAACTATGGCTTCAAACTTGATGAAAACAGTCTCTCCCATAATAACTCACGGGCTGCTTGTGTTTTTTAGGCCTTTGCACGCTATCAGAAGTGTGTGCGCGGCAGGAGAGACAAATCCATGTTTTCGCGCCTTTTTTGCCATTTCCAGGTCGAAGAAAACAAAGGCCCCAAAAATAAAGAAACGGCTGTCCAGCGAAAACTGAGGCTTCAAACTTGATTAAAACAGTCTCTCAGACAATAACTCAAGGGCCGCTTGTGTTTTTTAGGCCTTCGCAAGCTATCGGAAGTGTGTGCGCGGCAGGAGAGACAAATCCATGTTTTCGCGCCTTTTTTACGATTTCAAGGTCGAAAAACACATAGGCCCCAAAATGAAAGAAACGGCTGCCGCGCCAAAACTATGGCTTCAAACTTGATGAAAACATTCTCTCCCACAATAACTCAAGGGCAGCTTGTGTTTTTTAGGCCTTCGCAAGCTATCGTAAGTGTGTGCGCGGCAGGAGAGACAAATCAATGTTTTCGCGCCTTTTTTGCCATTTCCAGGTCGAAAAACACACAGGCCCCAAAAATAAAGAAATGGCTGTCCAGCCAAAACTGAGGCTTCAAACTTGATGAAAACAGTGTCTCCTATATTGGAGTAGGGGCTGCTTGTGGTTATTAGGCATTTGCAAGCTCTCCGAAGTGTGTGCGCAGCAGGAGAGACAAATCCATGTTTTTATGCCTTCTTTGGCATTTTCAGGTGGAGAAAAACACAATCCCGAAAGAAAAAGAAAAGGCTGCCGCGCCAACACTGAGGCTTCAAACTTGATGAAAACAGTGTCTCCCATAGTGGAGTAGGGGCTGCTTGTGGTTATTAGGCCTTTGCAAGCTCTCCGAAGTGTGTGCGCGGCAGGAGAGACAAATCAATGTTTTCGCGCCTTTTTTGCCATTTCCAGGTCGAAAAACACACAGGCCCCAAAAATAAAGAAATGGCTGTCCAGCCAAAACTGAGGCTTCAAACTTGATGAAAACAGTGTCTCCCATATTGGAGTAGGGGCTGCTTGTGGTTATTAGGCATTTGCAAGCTCTCCGAAGTGTGTGCGCGGCAGGAGAGACAAATCCATGTTTTCGCGCCTTTTTTGCGATTTCAAGGTCGAAAAACACATAGGCCCCAAAATGAAAGAAACGGCTGCCGCGCCAAAACTATGGCTTCAAACTTGATGAAAACAGTCTCTCCCATAATAACTCACGGGCTGCTTGTGTTTTTTAGGCCTTTGCACGCTATCAGAAGTGTGTGCGCGGCAGGAGAGACAAATCCATGTTTTCGCGCCTTTTTTGCCATTTCCAGGTCGAAGAAAACAAAGGCCCCAAAAATAAAGAAACGGCTGTCCAGCGAAAACTGAGGCTTCAAACTTGATTAAAACAGTCTCTCAGACAATAACTCAAGGGCCGCTTGTGTTTTTTAGGCCTTCGCAAGCTATCGGAAGTGTGTGCGCGGCAGGAGAGACAAATCCATGTTTTCGCGCCTTTTTTACGATTTCAAGGTCGAAAAACACATAGGCCCCAAAATGAAAGAAACGGCTGCCGCGCCAAAACTATGGCTTCAAACTTGATGAAAACATTCTCTCCCACAATAACTCAAGGGCAGCTTGTGTTTTTTAGGTCTTCGCAAGCTATCGGAAGTGTGTGCGCGGCAGGAGAGACAAATCAATGTTTTCGCGCCTTTTTTGCCATTTCCAGGTCGAAAAACACACAGGCCCCAAAAATAAAGAAATGGCTGTCCAGCCAAAACTGAGGCTTCAAACTTGATGAAAACAGTGTCTCCTATATTGGAGTAGGGGCTGCTTGTGGTTATTAGGCATTTGCAAGCTCTCCGAAGTGTGTGCGCAGCAGGAGAGACAAATCCATGTTTTTATGCCTTCTTTGGCATTTTCAGGTGGAGAAAAACACAATCCCGAAAGAAAAAGAAAAGGCTGCCGCGCCAACACTGAGGCTTCAAACTTGATGAAAACAGTGTCTCCCATAGTGGAGTAGGGGCTGCTTGTGGTTATTAGGCCTTTGCAAGCTCTCCGAAGTGTGTGCGCGGCAGGAGAGACAAATCAATGTTTTCGCGCCTTTTTTGCCATTTCCAGGTCGAAAAACACACAGGCCCCAAAAATAAAGAAATGGCTGTCCAGCCAAAACTGAGGCTTCAAACTTGATGAAAACAGTGTCTCCCATATTGGAGTAGGGGCTGCTTGTGGTTATTAGGCATTTGCAAGCTCTCCGAAGTGTGTGCGCAGCAGGAGAGACAAATCCATGTTTTTATGCCTTCTTTGGCATTTTCAGGTGGAGAAAAACACAATCCCGAAAGAGAAAGAAAAGGCTGCCGCGCCAACACTGAGGCTTCAAACTTGATGAAAACAGTGTCTCCCATAATGGAGTAGGGGCTGCTTGTGGTTATTAGGCATTTGCAAGCTCTCCGAAGTGTGTGCGCAGCAGGAGAGACAAATCCATGTTTTTATGCCTTCTTTGGCATTTTCAGGTGGAGAAAAACACAATCCCGAAAGAGAAAGAAAAGGCTGCCGCGCCAACACTGAGGCTTCAAACTTGATGAAAACAGTGTCTCCCATAGTGGAGTAGGGGCTGCTTGTGGTTATTAGGCCTTTGCAAGCTCTCCGAAGTGTGTGCGCAGCAGGAGAGACAAATCCATGTTTTTATGCCTTCTTTGGCATTTTCAGGTGGAGAAAAACACAATCCCGAAAGAGAAAGAAAAGGCTGCCGCGCCAACACTGAGGCTTCAAACTTGATGAAAACAGTGTCTCCCATATTGGAGTAGGGGCTGCTTGTGGTTATTAGGCATTTGCAAGCTCTCCGAAGTGTGTGCGCAGCAGGAGAGACAAATCCATGTTTTTATGCCTTCTTTGGCATTTTCAGGTGGAGAAAAACACAATCCCGAAAGAGAAAGAAAAGGCTGCCGCGCCAACACTGAGGCTTCAAACTTGATGAAAACAGTGTCTCCCATAGTGGAGTAGGGGCTGCTTGTGGTTATTAGGCCTTTGCAAGCTCTCCGAAGTGTGTGCGCAGCAGGAGAGACAAATCCATGTTTTTATGCCTTCTTTGGCATTTTCAGGTGGAGAAAAACACAATCCCGAAAGAGAAAGAAAAGGCTGCCGCGCCAACACTGAGGCTTCAAACTTGATGAAAACAGTGTCTCCCATATTGGAGTAGGGGCTGCTTGTGGTTATTAGGCATTTGCAAGCTCTCCGAAGTGTGTGCGCAGCAGGAGAGACAAATCCATGTTTTTATGCCTTCTTTGGCATTTTCAGGTGGAGAAAAACACAATCCCGAAAGAGAAAGAAAAGGCTGCCGCGCCAACACTGAGGCTTCAAACTTGATGAAAACAGTGTCTCCCATAGTGGAGTAGGGGCTGCTTGTGGTTATTAGGCCTTTGCAAGCTCTCCGAAGTGTGTGCGCGGCAGGAGAGACAAATCAATGTTTTCGCGCCTTTTTTGCCATTTCCAGGTCGAAAAACACACAGGCCCCAAAAATAAAGAAATGGCTGTCCAGCCAAAACTGAGGCTTCAAACTTGATGAAAACAGTCTCTCCCATAATAACTCACGGGCTGCTTGTGTTTTTTAGGCCTTTGCAAGCTCTCCGAAGTGTGTGCGCGGCAGGAGAGACAAATCAATGTTTTCGCGCCTTTTTTGCCATTTCCAGGTCGAAAAACACACAGGCCCCAAAAATAAAGAAATGGCTGTCCAGCCAAAACTGAGGCTTCAAACTTGATGAAAACAGTGTCTCCCATATTGGAGTAGGGGCTGCTTGTGGTTATTAGGCATTTGCAAGCTCTCCGAAGTGTGTGCGCGGCAGGAGAGACAAATCCATGTTTTCGCGCCTTTTTTGCGATTTCAAGGTCGAAAAACACATAGGCCCCAAAATGAAAGAAACGGCTGCCGCGCCAAAACTATGGCTTCAAACTTGATGAAAACAGTCTCTCCCATAATAACTCACGGGCTGCTTGTGTTTTTTAGGCCTTTGCACGCTATCAGAAGTGTGTGCGCGGCAGGAGAGACAAATCCATGTTTTCGCGCCTTTTTTGCCATTTCCAGGTCGAAGAAAACAAAGGCCCCAAAAATAAAGAAACGGCTGTCCAGCCAAATCTGAGGCTTCAAACTTGATTAAAACAGTCTCTCAGACAATAACTCAAGGGCCGCTTGTGTTTTTTAGGCCTTCGCAAGCTATCGGAAGTGTGTGCGCGGCAGGAGAGACAAATCCATGTTTTCGCGCCTTTTTTACGATTTCAAGGTCGAAAAACACATAGGCCCCAAAATGAAAGAAACGGCTGCCGCGCCAAAACTATGGCTTCAAACTTGATGAAAACATTCTCTCCCACAATAACTCAAGGGCAGCTTGTGTTTTTTAGGCCTTCGCAAGCTATCGGAAGTGTGTGCGCGGCAGGAGAGACAAATCAATGTTTTCGCGCCTTTTTTGCCATTTCCAGGTCGAAAAACACACAGGCCCCAAAAATAAAGAAATGGCTGTCCAGCCAAAACTGAGGCTTCAAACTTGATGAAAACAGTGTCTCCTATATTGGAGTAGGGGCTGCTTGTGGTTATTAGGCATTTGCAAGCTCTCCGAAGTGTGTGCGCAGCAGGAGAGACAAATCCATGTTTTTATGCCTTCTTTGGCATTTTCAGGTGGAGAAAAACACAATCCCGAAAGAAAAAGAAAAGGCTGCCGCGCCAACACTGAGGCTTCAAACTTGATGAAAACAGTGTCTCCCATAGTGGAGTAGGGGCTGCTTGTGGTTATTAGGCCTTTGCAAGCTCTCCGAAGTGTGTGCGCGGCAGGAGAGACAAATCAATGTTTTCGCGCCTTTTTTGCCATTTCCAGGTCGAAAAACACACAGGCCCCAAAAATAAAGAAATGGCTGTCCAGCCAAAACTGAGGCTTCAAACTTGATGAAAACAGTGTCTCCCATATTGGAGTAGGGGCTGCTTGTGGTTATTAGGCATTTGCAAGCTCTCCGAAGTGTGTGCGCAGCAGGAGAGACAAATCCATGTTTTTATGCCTTCTTTGGCATTTTCAGGTGGAGAAAAACACAATCCCGAAAGAGAAAGAAAAGGCTGCCGCGCCAACACTGAGGCTTCAAACTTGATGAAAACAGTGTCTCCCATAATGGAGTAGGGGCTGCTTGTGGTTATTAGGCATTTGCAAGCTCTCCGAAGTGTGTGCGCAGCAGGAGAGACAAATCCATGTTTTTATGCCTTCTTTGGCATTTTCAGGTGGAGAAAAACACAATCCCGAAAGAGAAAGAAAAGGCTGCCGCGCCAACACTGAGGCTTCAAACTTGATGAAAACAGTGTCTCCCATAGTGGAGTAGGGGCTGCTTGTGGTTATTAGACTTTGCAAGCTCTCCGAAGTGTGTGCGCAGCAGGAGAGACAAATCCATGTTTTTATGCCTTCTTTGGCATTTTCAGGTGGAGAAAAACACAATCCCGAAAGAGAAAGAAAAGGCTGCCGCGCCAACACTGAGGCTTCAAACTTGATGAAAACAGTGTCTCCCATATTGGAGTAGGGGCTGCTTGTGGTTATTAGGCATTTGCAAGCTCTCCGAAGTGTGTGCGCAGCAGGAGAGACAAATCCATGTTTTTATGCCTTCTTTGGCATTTTCAGGTGGAGAAAAACACAATCCCGAAAGAGAAAGAAAAGGCTGCCGCGCCAACACTGAGGCTTCAAACTTGATGAAAACAGTGTCTCCCATAGTGGAGTAGGGGCTGCTTGTGGTTATTAGGCCTTTGCAAGATCTCCGAAGTGTGTGCGCAGCAGGAGAGACAAATCCATGTTTTTATGCCTTCTTTGGCATTTTCAGGTGGAGAAAAACACAATCCCGAAAGAGAAAGAAAAGGCTGCCGCGCCAACACTGAGGCTTCAAACTTGATGAAAACAGTGTCTCCCATATTGGAGTAGGGGCTGCTTGTGGTTATTAGGCATTTGCAAGCTCTCCGAAGTGTGTGCGCAGCAGGAGAGACAAATCCATGTTTTTATGCCTTCTTTGGCATTTTCAGGTGGAGAAAAACACAATCCCGAAAGAGAAAGAAAAGGCTGCCGCGCCAACACTGAGGCTTCAAACTTGATGAAAACAGTGTCTCCCATAGTGGAGTAGGGGCTGCTTGTGGTTATTAGGCCTTTGCAAGCTCTCCGAAGTGTGTGCGCGGCAGGAGAGACAAATCAATGTTTTCGCGCCTTTTTTGCCATTTCCAGGTCGAAAAACACACAGGCCCCAAAAATAAAGAAATGGCTGTCCAGCCAAAACTGAGGCTTCAAACTTGATGAAAACAGTGTCTCCCATATTGGAGTAGGGGCTGCTTGTGGTTATTAGGCATTTGCAAGCTCTCCGAAGTGTGTGCGCGGCAGGAGAGACAAATCCATGTTTTCGCGCCTTTTTTGCGATTTCAAGGTCGAAAAACACATAGGCCCCAAAATGAAAGAAACGGCTGCCGCGCCAAAACTATGGCTTCAAACTTGATGAAAACAGTCTCTCCCATAATAACTCACGGGCTGCTTGTGTTTTTTAGGCCTTTGCAAGCTCTCCGAAGTGTGTGCGCGGCAGGAGAGACAAATCAATGTTTTCGCGCCTTTTTTGCCATTTCCAGGTCGAAAAACACACAGGCCCCAAAAATAAAGAAATGGCTGTCCAGCCAAAACTGAGGCTTCAAACTTGATGAAAACAGTGTCTCCCATATTGGAGTAGGGGCTGCTTGTGGTTATTAGGCATTTGCAAGCTCTCCGAAGTGTGTGCGCGGCAGGAGAGACAAATCCATGTTTTCGCGCCTTTTTTGCGATTTCAAGGTCGAAAAACACATAGGCCCCAAAATGAAAGAAACGGCTGCCGCGCCAAAACTATGGCTTCAAACTTGATGAAAACAGTCTCTCCCATAATAACTCACGGGCTGCTTGTGTTTTTTAGGCCTTTGCACGCTATCAGAAGTGTGTGCGCGGCAGGAGAGACAAATCCATGTTTTCGCGCCTTTTTTGCCATTTCCAGGTCGAAGAAAACAAAGGCCCCAAAAATAAAGAAACGGCTGTCCAGCCAAAACTGAGGCTTCAAACTTGATTAAAACAGTCTCTCAGACAATAACTCAAGGGCCGCTTGTGTTTTTTAGGCCTTCGCAAGCTATCGGAAGTGTGTGCGCGGCAGGAGAGACAAATCCAT
Source organism: Argentina silus (assembly GCF_951799395.1). Lineage (NCBI taxonomy): Eukaryota > Metazoa > Chordata > Actinopteri > Argentiniformes > Argentinidae > Argentina > Argentina silus. Next base: position 129,433 of record NW_028152411.1, on the reverse strand, counting down.
GTTTTCGCGCCTTTTTTACGATTTCAAGGTCGAAAAACACATAGGCCCCAAAATGAAAGAAACGGCTGCCGCGCCAAAACTATGGCTTCAAACTTGATGAAAACATTCTCTCCCACAATAACTCAAGGGCAGCTTGTGTTTTTTAGGCCTTCGCAAGCTATTGGAAGTGTGTGCGCGGCAGGAGAGACAAATCAATGTTTTCGCGCCTTTTTTGCCATTTCCAGGTCGAAAAACACACAGGCCCCAAAAATAAAGAAATGGCTGTCCAGCCAAAACTGAGGCTTCAAACTTGATGAAAACAGTGTCTCCTATATTGGAGTAGGGGCTGCTTGTGGTTATTAGGCATTTGCAAGCTCTCCGAAGTGTGTGCGCAGCAGGAGAGACAAATCCATGTTTTTATGCCTTCTTTGGCATTTTCAGGTGGAGAAAAACACAATCCCGAAAGAAAAAGAAAAGGCTGCCGCGCCAACACTGAGGCTTCAAACTTGATGAAAACAGTGTCTCCCATAGTGGAGTAGGGGCTGCTTGTGGTTATTAGGCCTTTGCAAGCTCTCCGAAGTGTGTGCGCGGCAGGAGAGACAAATCAATGTTTTCGCGCCTTTTTTGCCATTTCCAGGTCGAAAAACACACAGGCCCCAAAAATAAAGAAATGGCTGTCCAGCCAAAACTGAGGCTTCAAACTTGATGAAAACAGTGTCTCCCATATTGGAGTAGGGGCTGCTTGTGGTTATTAGGCATTTGCAAGCTCTCCGAAGTGTGTGCGCAGCAGGAGAGACAAATCCATGTTTTTATGCCTTCTTTGGCATTTTCAGGTGGAGAAAAACACAATCCCGAAAGAGAAAGAAAAGGCTGCCGCGCCAACACTGAGGCTTCAAACTTGATGAAAACAGTGTCTCCCATAATGGAGTAGGGGCTGCTTGTGGTTATTAGGCATTTGCAAGCTCTCCGAAGTGTGTGCGCAGCAGGAGAGACAAATCCATGTTTTTATGCCTTCTTTGGCATTTTCAGGTGGAGAAAAACACAATCCCGAAAGAGAAAGAAAAGGCTGCCGCGCCAACACTGAGGCTTCAAACTTGATGAAAACAGTGTCTCCCATAGTGGAGTAGGGGCTGCTTGTGGTTATTAGGCCTTTGCAAGCTCTCCGAAGTGTGTGCGCAGCAGGAGAGACAAATCCATGTTTTTATGCCTTCTTTGGCATTTTCAGGTGGAGAAAAACACAATCCCGAAAGAGAAAGAAAAGGCTGCCGCGCCAACACTGAGGCTTCAAACTTGATGAAAACAGTGTCTCCCATATTGGAGTAGGGGCTGCTTGTGGTTATTAGGCATTTGCAAGCTCTCCGAAGTGTGTGCGCAGCAGGAGAGACAAATCCATGTTTTTATGCCTTCTTTGGCATTTTCAGGTGGAGAAAAACACAATCCCGAAAGAGAAAGAAAAGGCTGCCGCGCCAACACTGAGGCTTCAAACTTGATGAAAACAGTGTCTCCCATAGTGGAGTAGGGGCTGCTTGTGGTTATTAGGCCTTTGCAAGCTCTCCGAAGTGTGTGCGCAGCAGGAAAGACAAATCCATGTTTTTATGCCTTCTTTGGCATTTTCAGGTGGAGAAAAACACAATCCCGAAAGAGAAAGAAAAGGCTGCCGCGCCAACACTGAGGCTTCAAACTTGATGAAAACAGTGTCTCCCATATTGGAGTAGGGGCTGCTTGTGGTTATTAGGCATTTGCAAGCTCTCCGAAGTGTGTGCGCAGCAGGAGAGACAAATCCATGTTTTTATGCCTTCTTTGGCATTTTCAGGTGGAGAAAAACACAATCCCGAAAGAGAAAGAAAAGGCTGCCGCGCCAACACTGAGGCTTCAAACTTGATGAAAACAGTGTCTCCCATAGTGGAGTAGGGGCTGCTTGTGGTTATTAGGCCTTTGCAAGCTCTCCGAAGTGTGTGCGCAGCAGGAGAGACAAATCCATGTTTTTATGCCTTCTTTGGCATTTTCAGGTGGAGAAAAACACAATCCCGAAAGAGAAAGAAAAGGCTGCCGCGCCAACACTGAGGCTTCAAACTTGATGAAAACAGTGTCTCCCATATTGGAGTAGGGGCTGCTTGTGGTTATTAGGCATTTGCAAGCTCTCCGAAGTGTGTGCGCAGCAGGAGAGACAAATCCATGTTTTTATGCCTTCTTTGGCATTTTCAGGTGGAGAAAAACACAATCCCGAAAGAGAAAGAAAAGGCTGCCGCGCCAACACTGAGGCTTCAAACTTGATGAAAACAGTGTCTCCCATAGTGGAGTAGGGGCTGCTTGTGGTTATTAGGCCTTTGCAAGCTCTCCGAAGTGTGTGCGCGGCAGGAGAGACAAATCAATGTTTTCGCGCCTTTTTTGCCATTTCCAGGTCGAAAAACACACAGGCCCCAAAAATAAAGAAATGGCTGTCCAGCCAAAACTGAGGCTTCAAACTTGATGAAAACAGTGTCTCCCATATTGGAGTAGGGGCTGCTTGTGGTTATTAGGCATTTGCAAGCTCTCCGAAGTGTGTGCGCGGCAGGAGAGACAAATCCATGTTTTCGCGCCTTTTTTGCGATTTCAAGGTCGAAAAACACATAGGCCCCAAAATGAAAGAAACGGCTGCCGCGCCAAAACTATGGCTTCAAACTTGATGAAAACAGTCTCTCCCATAATAACTCACGGGCTGCTTGTGTTTTTTAGGCCTTTGCAAGCTCTCCGAAGTGTGTGCGCGGCAGGAGAGACAAATCAATGTTTTCGCGCCTTTTTTGCCATTTCCAGGTCGAAAAACACACAGGCCCCAAAAATAAAGAAATGGCTGTCCAGCCAAAACTGAGGCTTCAAACTTGATGAAAACAGTGTCTCCCATATTGGAGTAGGGGCTGCTTGTGGTTATTAGGCATTTGCAAGCTCTCCGAAGTGTGTGCGCGGCAGGAGAGACAAATCCATGTTTTCGCGCCTTTTTTGCGATTTCAAGGTCGAAAAACACATAGGCCCCAAAATGAAAGAAACGGCTGCCGCGCCAAAACTATGGCTTCAAACTTGATGAAAACAGTCTCTCCCATAATAACTCACGGGCTGCTTGTGTTTTTTAGGCCTTTGCAAGCTCTCCGAAGTGTGTGCGCGGCAGGAGAGACAAATCAATGTTTTCGCGCCTTTTTTGCCATTTCCAGGTCGAAAAACACACAGGCCCCAAAAATAAAGAAATGGCTGTCCAGCCAAAACTGAGGCTTCAAACTTGATGAAAACAGTGTCTCCCATATTGGAGTAGGGGCTGCTTGTGGTTATTAGGCATTTGCAAGCTCTCCGAAGTGTGTGCGCGGCAGGAGAGACAAATCCATGTTTTCGCGCCTTTTTTGCGATTTCAAGGTCGAAAAACACATAGGCCCCAAAATGAAAGAAACGGCTGCCGCGCCAAAACTATGGCTTCAAACTTGATGAAAACAGTCTCTCCCATAATAACTCACGGGCTGCTTGTGTTTTTTAGGCCTTTGCACGCTATCAGAAGTGTGTGCGCGGCAGGAGAGACAAATCCATGTTTTCGCGCCTTTTTTGCCATTTCCAGGTCGAAGAAAACAAAGGCCCCAAAAATAAAGAAACGGCTGTCCAGCCAAAACTGAGGCTTCAAACTTGATTAAAACAGTCTCTCAGACAATAACTCAAGGGCCGCTTGTGTTTTTTAGGCCTTCGCAAGCTATCGGAAGTGTGTGCGCGGCAGGAGAGACAAATCCATGTTTTCGCGCCTTTTTTACGATTTCAAGGTCGAAAAACACATAGGCCCCAAAATGAAAGAAACGGCTGCCGCGCCAAAACTATGGCTTCAAACTTGATGAAAACATTCTCTCCCACAATAACTCAAGGGCAGCTTGTGTTTTTTAGGCCTTCGCAAGCTATCGGAAGTGTGTGCGCGGCAGGAGAGACAAATCAATGTTTTCGCGCCTTTTTTGCCATTTCCAGGTCGAAAAACACACAGGCCCCAAAAATAAAGAAATGGCTGTCCAGCCAAAACTGAGGCTTCAAACTTGATGAAAACAGTGTCTCCTATATTGGAGTAGGGGCTGCTTGTGGTTATTAGGCATTTGCAAGCTCTCCGAAGTGTGTGCGCAGCAGGAGAGACAAATCCATGTTTTTATGCCTTCTTTGGCATTTTCAGGTGGAGAAAAACACAATCCCGAAAGAAAAAGAAAAGGCTGCCGCGCCAACACTGAGGCTTCAAACTTGATGAAAACAGTGTCTCCCATAGTGGAGTAGGGGCTGCTTGTGGTTATTAGGCCTTTGCAAGCTCTCCGAAGTGTGTGCGCGGCAGGAGAGACAAATCAATGTTTTCGCGCCTTTTTTGCCATTTCCAGGTCGAAAAACACACAGGCCCCAAAAATAAAGAAATGGCTGTCCAGCCAAAACTGAGGCTTCAAACTTGATGAAAACAGTGTCTCCCATATTGGAGTAGGGGCTGCTTGTGGTTATTAGGCATTTGCAAGCTCTCCGAAGTGTGTGCGCAGCAGGAGAGACAAATCCATGTTTTTATGCCTTCTTTGGCATTTTCAGGTGGAGAAAAACACAATCCCGAAAGAGAAAGAAAAGGCTGCCGCGCCAACACTGAGGCTTCAAACTTGATGAAAACAGTGTCTCCCATAATGGAGTAGGGGCTGCTTGTGGTTATTAGGCATTTGCAAGCTCTCCGAAGTGTGTGCGCAGCAGGAGAGACAAATCCATGTTTTTATGCCTTCTTTGGCATTTTCAGGTGGAGAAAAACACAATCCCGAAAGAGAAAGAAAAGGCTGCCGCGCCAACACTGAGGCTTCAAACTTGATGAAAACAGTGTCTCCCATAGTGGAGTAGGGGCTGCTTGTGGTTATTAGGCCTTTGCAAGCTCTCCGAAGTGTGTGCGCAGCAGGAGAGACAAATCCATGTTTTTATGCCTTCTTTGGCATTTTCAGGTGGAGAAAAACACAATCCCGAAAGAGAAAGAAAAGGCTGCCGCGCCAACACTGAGGCTTCAAACTTGATGAAAACAGTGTCTCCCATATTGGAGTAGGGGCTGCTTGTGGTTATTAGGCATTTGCAAGCTCTCCGAAGTGTGTGCGCAGCAGGAGAGACAAATCCATGTTTTTATGCCTTCTTTGGCATTTTCAGGTGGAGAAAAACACAATCCCGAAAGAGAAAGAAAAGGCTGCCGCGCCAACACTGAGGCTTCAAACTTGATGAAAACAGTGTCTCCCATAGTGGAGTAGGGGCTGCTTGTGGTTATTAGGCCTTTGCAAGCTCTCCGAAGTGTGTGCGCAGCAGGAGAGACAAATCCATGTTTTTATGCCTTCTTTGGCATTTTCAGGTGGAGAAAAACACAATCCCGAAAGAGAAAGAAAAGGCTGCCGCGCCAACACTGAGGCTTCAAACTTGATGAAAACAGTGTCTCCCATATTGGAGTAAGGGCTGCTTGTGGTTATTAGGCATTTGCAAGCTCTCCGAAGTGTGTGCGCAGCAGGAGAGACAAATCCATGTTTTTATGCCTTCTTTGGCATTTTCAGGTGGAGAAAAACACAATCCCGAAAGAGAAAGAAAAGGCTGCCGCGCCAACACTGAGGCTTCAAACTTGATGAAAACAGTGTCTCCCATAGTGGAGTAGGGGCTGCTTGTGGTTATTAGGCCTTTGCAAGCTCTCCGAAGTGTGTGCGCGGCAGGAGAGACAAATCAATGTTTTCGCGCCTTTTTTGCCATTTCCAGGTCGAAAAACACACAGGCCCCAAAAATAAAGAAATGGCTGTCCAGCCAAAACTGAGGCTTCAAACTTGATGAAAACAGTGTCTCCCATATTGGAGTAGGGGCTGCTTGTGGTTATTAGGCATTTGCAAGCTCTCCGAAGTGTGTGCGCGGCAGGAGAGACAAATCCATGTTTTCGCGCCTTTTTTGCGATTTCAAGGTCGAAAAACACATAGGCCCCAAAATGAAAGAAACGGCTGCCGCGCCAAAACTATGGCTTCAAACTTGATGAAAACAGTCTCTCCCATAATAACTCACGGGCTGCTTGTGTTTTTTAGGCCTTTGCAAGCTCTCCGAAGTGTGTGCGCGGCAGGAGAGACAAATCAATGTTTTCGCGCCTTTTTTGCCATTTCCAGGTCGAAAAACACACAGGCCCCAAAAATAAAGAAATGGCTGTCCAGCCAAAACTGAGGCTTCAAACTTGATGAAAACAGTGTCTCCCATATTGGAGTAGGGGCTGCTTGTGGTTATTAGGCATTTGCAAGCTCTCCGAAGTGTGTGCGCGGCAGGAGAGACAAATCCATGTTTTCGCGCCTTTTTTGCGATTTCAAGGTCGAAAAACACATAGGCCCCAAAATGAAAGAAACGGCTGCCGCGCCAAAACTATGGCTTCAAACTTGATGAAAACAGTCTCTCCCATAATAACTCACGGGCTGCTTGTGTTTTTTAGGCCTTTGCAAGCTCTCCGAAGTGTGTGCGCGGCAGGAGAGACAAATCCATGTTTTCGCGCCTTTTTTGCCATTTCCAGGTCGAAGAAAACAAAGGCCCCAAAAATAAAGAAACGGCTGTCCAGCCAAAACTGAGGCTTCAAACTTGATTAAAACAGTCTCTCAGACAATAACTCAAGGGCCGCTTGTGTTTTTTAGGCCTTCGCAAGCTATCGGAAGTGTGTGCGCGGCAGGAGAGACAAATCCATGTTTTCGCGCCTTTTTTACGATTTCAAGGTCGAAAAACACATAGGCCCCAAAATGAAAGAAACGGCTGCCGCGCCAAAACTATGGCTTCAAACTTGATGAAAACATTCTCTCCCACAATAACTCAAGGGCAGCTTGTGTTTTTTAGGCCTTCGCAAGCTATCGGAAGTGTGTGCGCGGCAGGAGAGACAAATCAATGTTTTCGCGCCTTTTTTGCCATTTCCAGGTCGAAAAACACACAGGCCCCAAAAATAAAGAAATGGCTGTCCAGCCAAAACTGAGGCTTCAAACTTGATGAAAACAGTGTCTCCTATATTGGAGTAGGGGCTGCTTGTGGTTATTAGGCATTTGCAAGCTCTCCGAAGTGTGTGCGCAGCAGGAGAGACAAATCCATGTTTTTATGCCTTCTTTGGCATTTTCAGGTGGAGAAAAACACAATCCCGAAAGAAAAAGAAAAGGCTGCCGCGCCAACACTGAGGCTTCAAACTTGATGAAAACAGTGTCTCCCATAGTGGAGTAGGGGCTGCTTGTGGTTATTAGGCCTTTGCAAGCTCTCCGAAGTGTGTGCGCGGCAGGAGAGACAAATCAATGTTTTCGCGCCTTTTTTGCCATTTCCAGGTCGAAAAACACACAGGCCCCAAAAATAAAGAAATGGCTGTCCAGCCAAAACTGAGGCTTCAAACTTGATGAAAACAGTGTCTCCCATATTGGAGTAGGGGCTGCTTGTGGTTATTAGGCATTTGCAAGCTCTCCGAAGTGTGTGCGCAGCAGGAGAGACAAATCCATGTTTTTATGCCTTCTTTGGCATTTTCAGGTGGAGAAAAACACAATCCCGAAAGAGAAAGAAAAGGCTGCCGCGCCAACACTGAGGCTTCAAACTTGATGAAAACAGTGTCTCCCATAATGGAGAAGGGGCTGCTTGTGGTTATTAGGCATTTGCAAGCTCTCCGAAGTGTGTGCGCAGCAGGAGAGACAAATCCATGTTTTTATGCCTTCTTTGGCATTTTCAGGTGGAGAAAAACACAATCCCGAAAGAGAAAGAAAAGGCTGCCGCGCCAACACTGAGGCTTCAAACTTGATGAAAACAGTGTCTCCCATAGTGGAGTAGGGGCTGCTTGTGGTTATTAGGCCTTTGCAAGCTCTCCGAAGTGTGTGCGCAGCAGGAGAGACAAATCCATGTTTTTATGCCTTCTTTGGCATTTTCAGGTGGAGAAAAACACAATCCCGAAAGAGAAAGAAAAGGCTGCCGCGCCAACACTGAGGCTTCAAACTTGATGAAAACAGTGTCTCCCATATTGGAGTAGGGGCTGCTTGTGGTTATTAGGCATTTGCAAGCTCTCCGAAGTGTGTGCGCAGCAGGAGAGACAAATCCATGTTTTTATGCCTTCTTTGGCATTTTCAGGTGGAGAAAAACACAATCCCGAAAGAGAAAGAAAAGGCTGCCGCGCCAACACTGAGGCTTCAAACTTGATGAAAACAGTGTCTCCCATAGTGGAGTAGGGGCTGCTTGTGGTTATTAGGCCTTTGCAAGCTCTCCGAAGTGTGTGCGCAGCAGGAGAGACAAATCCATGTTTTTATGCCTTCTTTGGCATTTTCAGGTGGAGAAAAACACAATCCCGAAAGAGAAAGAAAAGGCTGCCGCGCCAACACTGAGGCTTCAAACTTGATGAAAACAGTGTCTCCCATATTGGAGTAGGGGCTGCTTGTGGTTATTAGGCATTTGCAAGCTCTCCGAAGTGTGTGCGCAGCAGGAGAGACAAATCCATGTTTTTATGCCTTCTTTGGCATTTTCAGGTGGAGAAAAACACAATCCCGAAAGAGAAAGAAAAGGCTGCCGCGCCAACACTGAGGCTTCAAACTTGATGAAAACAGTGTCTCCCATAGTGGAGTAGGGGCTGCTTGTGGTTATTAGGCCTTTGCAAGCTCTCCGAAGTGTGTGCGCAGCAGGAGAGACAAATCCATGTTTTTATGCCTTCTTTGGCATTTTCAGGTGGAGAAAAACACAATCCCGAAAGAGAAAGAAAAGGCTGCCGCGCCAACACTGAGGCTTCAAACTTGATGAAAACAGTGTCTCCCATATTGGAGTAGGGGCTGCTTGTGGTTATTAGGCATTTGCAAGCTCTCCGAAGTGTGTGCGCAGCAGGAGAGACAAATCCATGTTTTTATGCCTTCTTTGGCATTTTCAGGTGGAGAAAAACACAATCCCGAAAGAGAAAGAAAAGGCTGCCGCGCCAACACTGAGGCTTCAAACTTGATGAAAACAGTCTCTCCCATAATAACTCACGGGCTGCTTGTGTTTTTTAGGCCTTTGCACGCTATCGGAAGTGTGTGCGCGGCAGGAGAGACAAATCCATGTTTTCGCGCCTTTTTTGCGATTTCGGGATTGTGTTTTTCTCCACCTGAAAATGCCAAAGAAGGCATAAAAACATGGATTTGTCTCTCCTGCTGCGCACACACTTCGGAGAGCTTGCAAATGCCTAATAACCACAAGCAGCCCCTACTCCATTATGGGAGACACTGTTTTCATCAAGTTTGAAGCCTCAGTGTTGGCGCGGCAGCCTTTTCTTTCTCTTTCGGGATTGTGTTTTTCTCCACCTGAAAATGCCAAAGAAGGCATAAAAACATGGATTTGTCTCTCCTGCTGCGCACACACTTCGGAGAGCTTGCAAATGCCTAATAACCACAAGCAGCCCCTACTCCAATATGGGAGACACTGTTTTCATCAAGTTTGAAGCCTCAGTTTTGGCTGGACAGCCATTTCTTTATTTTTGGGGCCTGTGTGTTTTTCGACCTGGAAATGGCAAAAAAGGCGCGAAAACATTGATTTGTCTCTCCTGCCGCGCACACACTTCGGAGAGCTTGCAAAGGCCTAATAACCACAAGCAGCCCCTACTCCACTATGGGAGACACTGTTTTCATCAAGTTTGAAGCCTCAGTGTTGGCGCGGCAGCCTTTTCTTTTTCTTTCGGGATTGTGTTTTTCTCCACCTGAAAATGCCAAAGAAGGCATAAAAACATGGATTTGTCTCTCCTGCTGCGCACACACTTCGGAGAGCTTGCAAATGCCTAATAACCACAAGCAGCCCCTACTCCAATATAGGAGACACTGTTTTCATCAAGTTTGAAGCCTCAGTTTTGGCTGGACAGCCATTTCTTTATTTTTGGGGCCTGTGTGTTTTTCGACCTGGAAATGGCAAAAAAGGCGCGAAAACATTGATTTGTCTCTCCTGCCGCGCACACACTTCCGATAGCTTGCGAAGGCCTAAAAAACACAAGCTGCCCTTGAGTTATTGTGGGAGAGAATGTTTTCATCAAGTTTGAAGCCATAGTTTTGGCGCGGCAGCCGTTTCTTTCATTTTGGGGCCTATGTGTTTTTCGACCTTGAAATCGTAAAAAAGGCGCGAAAACATGGATTTGTCTCTCCTGCCGCGCACACACTTCCGATAGCTTGCGAAGGCCTAAAAAACACAAGCGGCCCTTGAGTTATTGTCTGAGAGACTGTTTTAATCAAGTTTGAAGCCTCAGTTTTGGCTGGACAGCCGTTTCTTTATTTTTGGGGCCTTTGTTTTCTTCGACCTGGAAATGGCAAAAAAGGCGCGAAAACATGGATTTGTCTCTCCTGCCGCGCACACACTTCTGATAGCGTGCAAAGGCCTAAAAAACACAAGCAGCCCGTGAGTTATTATGGGAGAGACTGTTTTCATCAAGTTTGAAGCCATAGTTTTGGCGCGGCAGCCGTTTCTTTCATTTTGGGGCCTATGTGTTTTTCGACCTTGAAATCGCAAAAAAGGCGCGAAAACATGGATTTGTCTCTCCTGCCGCGCACACACTTCGGAGAGCTTGCAAATGCCTAATAACCACAAGCAGCCCCTACTCCAATATGGGAGACACTGTTTTCATCAAGTTTGAAGCCTCAGTTTTGGCTGGACAGCCATTTCTTTATTTTTGGGGCCTGTGTGTTTTTCGACCTGGAAATGGCAAAAAAGGCGCGAAAACATTGATTTGTCTCTCCTGCCGCGCACACACTTCGGAGAGCTTGCAAAGGCCTAAAAAACACAAGCAGCCCGTGAGTTATTATGGGAGAGACTGTTTTCATCAAGTTTGAAGCCATAGTTTTGGCGCGGCAGCCGTTTCTTTCATTTTGGGGCCTATGTGTTTTTCGACCTTGAAATCGCAAAAAAGGCGCGAAAACATGGATTTGTCTCTCCTGCCGCGCACACACTTCGGAGAGCTTGCAAATGCCTAATAACCACAAGCAGCCCCTACTCCAATATGGGAGACACTGTTTTCATCAAGTTTGAAGCCTCAGTTTTGGCTGGACAGCCATTTCTTTATTTTTGGGGCCTGTGTGTTTTTCGACCTGGAAATGGCAAAAAAGGCGCGAAAACATTGATTTGTCTCTCCTGCCGCGCACACACTTCGGAGAGCTTGCAAAGGCCTAATAACCACAAGCAGCCCCTACTCCACTATGGGAGACACTGTTTTCATCAAGTTTGAAGCCTCAGTGTTGGCGCGGCAGCCTTTTCTTTCTCTTTCGGGATTGTGTTTTTCTCCACCTGAAAATGCCAAAGAAGGCATAAAAACATGGATTTGTCTCTCCTGCTGCGCACACACTTCGGAGAGCTTGCAAATGCCTAATAACCACAAGCAGCCCCTACTCCAATATGGGAGACACTGTTTTCATCAAGTTTGAAGCCTCAGTGTTGGCGCGGCAGCCTTTTCTTTCTCTTTCGGGATTGTGTTTTTCTCCACCTGAAAATGCCAAAGAAGGCATAAAAACATGGATTTGTCTCTCCTGCTGCGCACACACTTCGGAGAGCTTGCAAAGGCCTAATAACCACAAGCAGCCCCTACTCCACTATGGGAGACACTGTTTTCATCAAGTTTGAAGCCTCAGTGTTGGCGCGGCAGCCTTTTCTTTCTCTTTCGGGATTGTGTTTTTCTCCACCTGAAAATGCCAAAGAAGGCATAAAAACATGGATTTGTCTCTCCTGCTGCGCACACACTTCGGAGAGCTTGCAAATGCCTAATAACCACAAGCAGCCCCTACTCCAATATGGGAGACACTGTTTTCATCAAGTTTGAAGCCTCAGTGTTGGCGCGGCAGCCTTTTCTTTCTCTTTCGGGATTGTGTTTTTCTCCACCTGAAAATGCCAAAGAAGGCATAAAAACATGGATTTGTCTTTCCTGCTGCGCACACACTTCGGAGAGCTTGCAAAGGCCTAATAACCACAAGCAGCCCCTACTCCACTATGGGAGACACTGTTTTCATCAAGTTTGAAGCCTCAGTGTTGGCGCGGCAGCCTTTTCTTTCTCTTTCGGGATTGTGTTTTTCTCCACCTGAAAATGCCAAAGAAGGCATAAAAACATGGATTTGTCTCTCCTGCTGCGCACACACTTCGGAGAGCTTGCAAATGCCTAATAACCACAAGCAGCCCCTACTCCAATATGGGAGACACTGTTTTCATCAAGTTTGAAGCCTCAGTGTTGGCGCGGCAGCCTTTTCTTTCTCTTTCGGGATTGTGTTTTTCTCCACCTGAAAATGCCAAAGAAGGCATAAAAACATGGATTTGTCTCTCCTGCTGCGCACACACTTCGGAGAGCTTGCAAAGGCCTAATAACCACAAGCAGCCCCTACTCCACTATGGGAGACACTGTTTTCATCAAGTTTGAAGCCTCAGTGTTGGCGCGGCAGCCTTTTCTTTCTCTTTCGGGATTGTGTTTTTCTCCACCTGAAAATGCCAAAGAAGGCATAAAAACATGGATTTGTCTCTCCTGCTGCGCACACACTTCGGAGAGCTTGCAAATGCCTAATAACCACAAGCAGCCCCTACTCCAATATGGGAGACACTGTTTTCATCAAGTTTGAAGCCTCAGTGTTGGCGCGGCAGCCTTTTCTTTCTCTTTCGGGATTGTGTTTTTCTCCACCTGAAAATGCCAAAGAAGGCATAAAAACATGGATTTGTCTCTCCTGCTGCGCACACACTTCGGAGAGCTTGCAAAGGCCTAATAACCACAAGCAGCCCCTACTCCACTATGGGAGACACTGTTTTCATCAAGTTTGAAGCCTCAGTGTTGGCGCGGCAGCCTTTTCTTTCTCTTTCGGGATTGTGTTTTTCTCCACCTGAAAATGCCAAAGAAGGCATAAAAACATGGATTTGTCTCTCCTGCTGCGCACACACTTCGGAGAGCTTGCAAATGCCTAATAACCACAAGCAGCCCCTACTCCATTATGGGAGACACTGTTTTCATCAAGTTTGAAGCCTCAGTGTTGGCGCGGCAGCCTTTTCTTTCTCTTTCGGGATTGTGTTTTTCTCCACCTGAAAATGCCAAAGAAGGCATAAAAACATGGATTTGTCTCTCCTGCTGCGCACACACTTCGGAGAGCTTGCAAATGCCTAATAACCACAAGCAGCCCCTACTCCAATATGGGAGACACTGTTTTCATCAAGTTTGAAGCCTCAGTTTTGGCTGGACAGCCATTTCTTTATTTTTGGGGCCTGTGTGTTTTTCGACCTGGAAATGGCAAAAAAGGCGCGAAAACATTGATTTGTCTCTCCTGCCGCGCACACACTTCGGAGAGCTTGCAAAGGCCTAATAACCACAAGCAGCCCCTACTCCACTATGGGAGACACTGTTTTCATCAAGTTTGAAGCCTCAGTGTTGGCGCGGCAGCCTTTTCTTTTTCTTTCGGGATTGTGTTTTTCTCCACCTGAAAATGCCAAAGAAGGCATAAAAACATGGATTTGTCTCTCCTGCTGCGCACACACTTCGGAGAGCTTGCAAATGCCTAATAACCACAAGCAGCCCCTACTCCAATATAGGAGACACTGTTTTCATCAAGTTTGAAGCCTCAGTTTTGGCTGGACAGCCATTTCTTTATTTTTGGGGCCTGTGTGTTTTTCGACCTGGAAATGGCAAAAAAGGCGCGAAAACATTGATTTGTCTCTCCTGCCGCGCACACACTTCCGATAGCTTGCGAAGGCCTAAAAAACACAAGCTGCCCTTGAGTTATTGTGGGAGAGAATGTTTTCATCAAGTTTGAAGCCATAGTTTTGGCGCGGCAGCCGTTTCTTTCATTTTGGGGCCTATGTGTTTTTCGACCTTGAAATCGTAAAAAAGGCGCGAAAACATGGATTTGTCTCTCCTGCCGCGCACACACTTCCGATAGCTTGCGAAGGCCTAAAAAACACAAGCGGCCCTTGAGTTATTGTCTGAGAGACTGTTTTAATCAAGTTTGAAGCCTCAGTTTTGGCTGGACAGCCGTTTCTTTATTTTTGGGGCCTTTGTTTTCTTCGACCTGGAAATGGCAAAAAAGGCGCGAAAACATGGATTTGTCTCTCCTGCCGCGCACACACTTCTGATAGCGTGCAAAGGCCTAAAAAACACAAGCAGCCCGTGAGTTATTATGGGAGAGACTGTTTTCATCAAGTTTGAAGCCATAGTTTTGGCGCGGCAGCCGTTTCTTTCATTTTGGGGCCTATGTGTTTTTCGACCTTGAAATCGCAAAAAAGGCGCGAAAACATGGATTTGTCTCTCCTGCCGCGCACACACTTCGGAGAGCTTGCAAATGCCTAATAACCACAAGCAGCCCCTACTCCAATATGGGAGACACTGTTTTCATCAAGTTTGAAGCCTCAGTTTTGGCTGGACAGCCATTTCTTTATTTTTGGGGCCTGTGTGTTTTTCGACCTGGAAATGGCAAAAAAGGCGCGAAAACATTGATTTGTCTCTCCTGCCGCGCACACACTTCGGAGAGCTTGCAAAGGCCTAAAAAACACAAGCAGCCCGTGAGTTATTATGGGAGAGACTGTTTTCATCAAGTTTGAAGCCATAGTTTTGGCGCGGCAGCCGTTTCTTTCATTTTGGGGCCTATGTGTTTTTCGACCTTGAAATCGCAAAAAAGGCGCGAAAACATGGATTTGTCTCTCCTGCCGCGCACACACTTCGGAGAGCTTGCAAATGCCTAATAACCACAAGCAGCCCCTACTCCAATATGGGAGACACTGTTTTCATCAAGTTTGAAGCCTCAGTTTTGGCTGGACAGCCATTTCTTTATTTTTGGGGCCTGTGTGTTTTTCGACCTGGAAATGGCAAAAAAGGCGCGAAAACATTGATTTGTCTCTCCTGCCGCGCACACACTTCGGAGAGCTTGCAAAGGCCTAATAACCACAAGCAGCCCCTACTCCACTATGGGAGACACTGTTTTCATCAAGTTTGAAGCCTCAGTGTTGGCGCGGCAGCCTTTTCTTTCTCTTTCGGGATTGTGTTTTTCTCCACCTGAAAATGCCAAAGAAGGCATAAAAACATGGATTTGTCTCTCCTGCTGCGCACACACTTCGGAGAGCTTGCAAATGCCTAATAACCACAAGCAGCCCCTACTCCAATATGGGAGACACTGTTTTCATCAAGTTTGAAGCCTCAGTGTTGGCGCGGCAGCCTTTTCTTTCTCTTTCGGGATTGTGTTTTTCTCCACCTGAAAATGCCAAAGAAGGCATAAAAACATGGATTTGTCTCTCCTGCTGCGCACACACTTCGGAGAGCTTGCAAAGGCCTAATAACCACAAGCAGCCCCTACTCCACTATGGGAGACACTGTTTTCATCAAGTTTGAAGCCTCAGTGTTGGCGCGGCAGCCTTTTCTTTCTCTTTCGGGATTGTGTTTTTCTCCACCTGAAAATGCCAAAGAAGGCATAAAAACATGGATTTGTCTCTCCTGCTGCGCACACACTTCGGAGAGCTTGCAAATGCCTAATAACCACAAGCAGCCCCTACTCCACTATGGGAGACACTGTTTTCATCAAGTTTGAAGCCTCAGTGTTGGCGCGGCAGCCTTTTCTTTCTCTTTCGGGATTGTGTTTTTCTCCACCTGAAAATGCCAAAGAAGGCATAAAAACATGGATTTGTCTCTCCTGCTGCGCACACACTTCGGAGAGCTTGCAAATGCCTAATAACCACAAGCAGCCCCTACTCCATTATGGGAGACACTGTTTTCATCAAGTTTGAAGCCTCAGTGTTGGCGCGGCAGCCTTTTCTTTCTCTTTCGGGATTGTGTTTTTCTCCACCTGAAAATGCCAAAGAAGGCATAAAAACATGGATTTGTCTCTCCTGCTGCGCACACACTTCGGAGAGCTTGCAAATGCCTAATAACCACAAGCAGCCCCTACTCCAATATGGGAGACACTGTTTTCATCAAGTTTGAAGCCTCAGTTTTGGCTGGACTGCCATTTCTTTATTTTTGGGGCCTGTGTGTTTTTCGACCTGGAAATGGCAAAAAAGGCGCGAAAACATTGATTTGTCTCTCCTGCCGCGCACACACTTCGGAGAGCTTGCAAAGGCCTAATAACCACAAGCAGCCCCTACTCCACTATGGGAGACACTGTTTTCATCAAGTTTGAAGCCTCAGTGTTGGCGCGGCAGCCTTTTCTTTTTCTTTCGGGATTGTGTTTTTCTCCACCTGAAAATGCCAAAGAAGGCATAAAAACATGGATTTGTCTCTCCTGCTGCGCACACACTTCGGAGAGCTTGCAAATGCCTAATAACCACAAGCAGCCCCTACTCCAATATAGGAGACACTGTTTTCATCAAGTTTGAAGCCTCAGTTTTGGCTGGACAGCCATTTCTTTATTTTTGGGGCCTGTGTGTTTTTCGACCTGGAAATGGCAAAAAAGGCGCGAAAACATTGATTTGTCTCTCCTGCCGCGCACACACTTCCGATAGCTTGCGAAGGCCTAAAAAACACAAGCTGCCCTTGAGTTATTGTGGGAGAGAATGTTTTCATCAAGTTTGAAGCCATAGTTTTGGCGCGGCAGCCGTTTCTTTCATTTTGGGGCCTATGTGTTTTTCGACCTTGAAATCGTAAAAAAGGCGCGAAAACATGGATTTGTCTCTCCTGCCGCGCACACACTTCCGATAGCTTGCGAAGGCCTAAAAAACACAAGCGGCCCTTGAGTTATTGTCTGAGAGACTGTTTTAATCAAGTTTGAAGCCTCAGTTTTGGCTGGACAGCCGTTTCTTTATTTTTGGGGCCTTTGTTTTCTTCGACCTGGAAATGGCAAAAAAGCCGCGAAAACATGGATTTGTCTCTCCTGCCGCGCACACACTTCTGATAGCGTGCAAAGGCCTAAAAAACA
Source organism: Argentina silus (assembly GCF_951799395.1). Classification (NCBI taxonomy): domain Eukaryota; kingdom Metazoa; phylum Chordata; class Actinopteri; order Argentiniformes; family Argentinidae; genus Argentina; species Argentina silus. The sequence goes on along the minus strand of NW_028152411.1, from coordinate 112,640 downwards.
CAAGCAGCCCGTGAGTTATTATGGGAGAGACTGTTTTCATCAAGTTTGAAGCCATAGTTTTGGCGCGGCAGCCGTTTCTTTCATTTTGGGGCCTATGTGTTTTTCGACCTTGAAATCGCAAAAAAGGCGCGAAAACATGGATTTGTCTCTCCTGCCGCGCACACACTTCGGAGAGCTTGCAAATGCCTAATAACCACAAGCAGCCCCTACTCCAATATGGGAGACACTGTTTTCATCAAGTTTGAAGCCTCAGTTTTGGCTGGACAGCCATTTCTTTATTTTTGGGGCCTGTGTGTTTTTCGACCTGGAAATGGCAAAAAAGGCGCGAAAACATTGATTTGTCTCTCCTGCCGCGCACACACTTCGGAGAGCTTGCAAAGGCCTAAAAAACACAAGCAGCCCGTGAGTTATTATGGGAGAGACTGTTTTCATCAAGTTTGAAGCCATAGTTTTGGCGCGGCAGCCGTTTCTTTCATTTTGGGGCCTATGTGTTTTTCGACCTTGAAATCGCAAAAAAGGCGCGAAAACATGGATTTGTCTCTCCTGCCGCGCACACACTTCGGAGAGCTTGCAAATGCCTAATAACCACAAGCAGCCCCTACTCCAATATGGGAGACACTGTTTTCATCAAGTTTGAAGCCTCAGTTTTGGCTGGACAGCCATTTCTTTATTTTTGGGGCCTGTGTGTTTTTCGACCTGGAAATGGCAAAAAAGGCGCGAAAACATTGATTTGTCTCTCCTGCCGCGCACACACTTCGGAGAGCTTGCAAAGGCCTAATAACCACAAGCAGCCCCTACTCCACTATGGGAGACACTGTTTTCATCAAGTTTGAAGCCTCAGTGTTGGCGCGGCAGCCTTTTCTTTCTCTTTCGGGATTGTGTTTTTCTCCACCTGAAAATGCCAAAGAAGGCATAAAAACATGGATTTGTCTCTCCTGCTGCGCACACACTTCGGAGAGCTTGCAAATGCCTAATAACCACAAGCAGCCCCTACTCCAATATGGGAGACACTGTTTTCATCAAGTTTGAAGCCTCAGTGTTGGCGCGGCAGCCTTTTCTTTCTCTTTCGGGATTGTGTTTTTCTCCACCTGAAAATGCCAAAGAAGGCATAAAAACATGGATTTGTCTCTCCTGCTGCGCACACACTTCGGAGAGCTTGCAAAGGCCTAATAACCACAAGCAGCCCCTACTCCACTATGGGAGACACTGTTTTCATCAAGTTTGAAGCCTCAGTGTTGGCGCGGCAGCCTTTTCTTTCTCTTTCGGGATTGTGTTTTTCTCCACCTGAAAATGCCAAAGAAGGCATAAAAACATGGATTTGTCTCTCCTGCTGCGCACACACTTCGGAGAGCTTGCAAATGCCTAATAACCACAAGCAGCCCCTACTCCAATATGGGAGACACTGTTTTCATCAAGTTTGAAGCCTCAGTGTTGGCGCGGCAGCCTTTTCTTTCTCTTTCGGGATTGTGTTTTTCTCCACCTGAAAATGCCAAAGAAGGCATAAAAACATGGATTTGTCTTTCCTGCTGCGCACACACTTCGGAGAGCTTGCAAAGGCCTAATAACCACAAGCAGCCCCTACTCCACTATGGGAGACACTGTTTTCATCAAGTTTGAAGCCTCAGTGTTGGCGCGGCAGCCTTTTCTTTCTCTTTCGGGATTGTGTTTTTCTCCACCTGAAAATGCCAAAGAAGGCATAAAAACATGGATTTGTCTCTCCTGCTGCGCACACACTTCGGAGAGCTTGCAAATGCCTAATAACCACAAGCAGCCCCTACTCCAATATGGGAGACACTGTTTTCATCAAGTTTGAAGCCTCAGTGTTGGCGCGGCAGCCTTTTCTTTCTCTTTCGGGATTGTGTTTTTCTCCACCTGAAAATGCCAAAGAAGGCATAAAAACATGGATTTGTCTCTCCTGCTGCGCACACACTTCGGAGAGCTTGCAAATGCCTAATAACCACAAGCAGCCCCTACTCCAATATAGGAGACACTGTTTTCATCAAGTTTGAAGCCTCAGTTTTGGCTGGACAGCCATTTCTTTATTTTTGGGGCCTGTGTGTTTTTCGACCTGGAAATGGCAAAAAAGGCGCGAAAACATTGATTTGTCTCTCCTGCCGCGCACACACTTCCGATAGCTTGCGAAGGCCTAAAAAACACAAGCTGCCCTTGAGTTATTGTGGGAGAGAATGTTTTCATCAAGTTTGAAGCCATAGTTTTGGCGCGGCAGCCGTTTCTTTCATTTTGGGGCCTATGTGTTTTTCGACCTTGAAATCGTAAAAAAGGCGCGAAAACATGGATTTGTCTCTCCTGCCGCGCACACACTTCCGATAGCTTGCGAAGGCCTAAAAAACACAAGCGGCCCTTGAGTTATTGTCTGAGAGACTGTTTTAATCAAGTTTGAAGCCTCAGTTTTGGCTGGACAGCCGTTTCTTTATTTTTGGGGCCTTTGTTTTCTTCGACCTGGAAATGGCAAAAAAGCCGCGAAAACATGGATTTGTCTCTCCTGCCGCGCACACACTTCTGATAGCGTGCAAAGGCCTAAAAAACACAAGCAGCCCGTGAGTTATTATGGGAGAGACTGTTTTCATCAAGTTTGAAGCCATAGTTTTGGCGCGGCAGCCGTTTCTTTCATTTTGGGGCCTATGTGTTTTTCGACCTTGAAATCGCAAAAAAGGCGCGAAAACATGGATTTGTCTCTCCTGCCGCGCACACACTTCGGAGAGCTTGCAAATGCCTAATAACCACAAGCAGCCCCTACTCCAATATGGGAGACACTGTTTTCATCAAGTTTGAAGCCTCAGTTTTGGCTGGACAGCCATTTCTTTATTTTTGGGGCCTGTGTGTTTTTCGACCTGGAAATGGCAAAAAAGGCGCGAAAACATTGATTTGTCTCTCCTGCCGCGCACACACTTCGGAGAGCTTGCAAAGGCCTAAAAAACACAAGCAGCCCGTGAGTTATTATGGGAGAGACTGTTTTCATCAAGTTTGAAGCCATAGTTTTGGCGCGGCAGCCGTTTCTTTCATTTTGGGGCCTATGTGTTTTTCGACCTTGAAATCGCAAAAAAGGCGCGAAAACATGGATTTGTCTCTCCTGCCGCGCACACACTTCGGAGAGCTTGCAAATGCCTAATAACCACAAGCAGCCCCTACTCCAATATGGGAGACACTGTTTTCATCAAGTTTGAAGCCTCAGTTTTGGCTGGACAGCCATTTCTTTATTTTTGGGGCCTGTGTGTTTTTCGACCTGGAAATGGCAAAAAAGGCGCGAAAACATTGATTTGTCTCTCCTGCCGCGCACACACTTCGGAGAGCTTGCAAAGGCCTAATAACCACAAGCAGCCCCTACTCCACTATGGGAGACACTGTTTTCATCAAGTTTGAAGCCTCAGTGTTGGCGCGGCAGCCTTTTCTTTCTCTTTCGGGATTGTGTTTTTCTCCACCTGAAAATGCCAAAGAAGGCATAAAAACATGGATTTGTCTCTCCTGCTGCGCACACACTTCGGAGAGCTTGCAAATGCCTAATAACCACAAGCAGCCCCTACTCCAATATGGGAGACACTGTTTTCATCAAGTTTGAAGCCTCAGTGTTGGCGCGGCAGCCTTTTCTTTCTCTTTCGGGATTGTGTTTTTCTCCACCTGAAAATGCCAAAGAAGGCATAAAAACATGGATTTGTCTCTCCTGCTGCGCACACACTTCGGAGAGCTTGCAAAGGCCTAATAACCACAAGCAGCCCCTACTCCACTATGGGAGACACTGTTTTCATCAAGTTTGAAGCCTCAGTGTTGGCGCGGCAGCCTTTTCTTTCTCTTTCGGGATTGTGTTTTTCTCCACCTGAAAATGCCAAAGAAGGCATAAAAACATGGATTTGTCTCTCCTGCTGCGCACACACTTCGGAGAGCTTGCAAATGCCTAATAACCACAAGCAGCCCCTACTCCAATATGGGAGACACTGTTTTCATCAAGTTTGAAGCCTCAGTGTTGGCGCGGCAGCCTTTTCTTTCTCTTTCGGGATTGTGTTTTTCTCCACCTGAAAATGCCAAAGAAGGCATAAAAACATGGATTTGTCTTTCCTGCTGCGCACACACTTCGGAGAGCTTGCAAAGGCCTAATAACCACAAGCAGCCCCTACTCCACTATGGGAGACACTGTTTTCATCAAGTTTGAAGCCTCAGTGTTGGCGCGGCAGCCTTTTCTTTCTCTTTCGGGATTGTGTTTTTCTCCACCTGAAAATGCCAAAGAAGGCATAAAAACATGGATTTGTCTCTCCTGCTGCGCACACACTTCGGAGAGCTTGCAAATGCCTAATAACCACAAGCAGCCCCTACTCCAATATGGGAGACACTGTTTTCATCAAGTTTGAAGCCTCAGTGTTGGCGCGGCAGCCTTTTCTTTCTCTTTCGGGATTGTGTTTTTCTCCACCTGAAAATGCCAAAGAAGGCATAAAAACATGGATTTGTCTCTCCTGCTGCGCACACACTTCGGAGAGCTTGCAAAGGCCTAATAACCACAAGCAGCCCCTACTCCACTATGGGAGACACTGTTTTCATCAAGTTTGAAGCCTCAGTGTTGGCGCGGCAGCCTTTTCTTTCTCTTTCGGGATTGTGTTTTTCTCCACCTGAAAATGCCAAAGAAGGCATAAAAACATGGATTTGTCTCTCCTGCTGCGCACACACTTCGGAGAGCTTGCAAATGCCTAATAACCACAAGCAGCCCCTACTCCATTATGGGAGACACTGTTTTCATCAAGTTTGAAGCCTCAGTGTTGGCGCGGCAGCCTTTTCTTTCTCTTTCGGGATTGTGTTTTTCTCCACCTGAAAATGCCAAAGAAGGCATAAAAACATGGATTTGTCTCTCCTGCTGCGCACACACTTCGGAGAGCTTGCAAATGCCTAATAACCACAAGCAGCCCCTACTCCAATATGGGAGACACTGTTTTCATCAAGTTTGAAGCCTCAGTTTTGGCTGGACAGCCATTTCTTTATTTTTGGGGCCTGTGTGTTTTTCGACCTGGAAATGGCAAAAAAGGCGCGAAAACATTGATTTGTCTCTCCTGCCGCGCACACACTTCGGAGAGCTTGCAAAGGCCTAATAACCACAAGCAGCCCCTACTCCACTATGGGAGACACTGTTTTCATCAAGTTTGAAGCCTCAGTGTTGGCGCGGCAGCCTTTTCTTTTTCTTTCGGGATTGTGTTTTTCTCCACCTGAAAATGCCAAAGAAGGCATAAAAACATGGATTTGTCTCTCCTGCTGCGCACACACTTCGGAGAGCTTGCAAATGCCTAATAACCACAAGCAGCCCCTACTCCAATATAGGAGACACTGTTTTCATCAAGTTTGAAGCCTCAGTTTTGGCTGGACAGCCATTTCTTTATTTTTGGGGCCTGTGTGTTTTTCGACCTGGAAATGGCAAAAAAGGCGCGAAAACATTGATTTGTCTCTCCTGCCGCGCACACACTTCCGATAGCTTGCGAAGGCCTAAAAAACACAAGCTGCCCTTGAGTTATTGTGGGAGAGAATGTTTTCATCAAGTTTGAAGCCATAGTTTTGGCGCGGCAGCCGTTTCTTTCATTTTGGGGCCTATGTGTTTTTCGACCTTGAAATCGTAAAAAAGGCGCGAAAACATGGATTTGTCTCTCCTGCCGCGCACACACTTCCGATAGCTTGCGAAGGCCTAAAAAACACAAGCGGCCCTTGAGTTATTGTCTGAGAGACTGTTTTAATCAAGTTTGAAGCCTCAGTTTTGGCTGGACAGCCGTTTCTTTATTTTTGGGGCCTTTGTTTTCTTCGACCTGGAAATGGCAAAAAAGGCGCGAAAACATGGATTTGTCTCTCCTGCCGCGCACACACTTCTGATAGCGTGCAAAGGCCTAAAAAACACAAGCAGCCCGTGAGTTATTATGGGAGAGACTGTTTTCATCAAGTTTGAAGCCATAGTTTTGGCGCGGCAGCCGTTTCTTTCATTTTGGGGCCTATGTGTTTTTCGACCTTGAAATCGCAAAAAAGGCGCGAAAACATGGATTTGTCTCTCCTGCCGCGCACACACTTCGGAGAGCTTGCAAATGCCTAATAACCACAAGCAGCCCCTACTCCAATATGGGAGACACTGTTTTCATCAAGTTTGAAGCCTCAGTTTTGGCTGGACAGCCATTTCTTTATTTTTGGGGCCTGTGTGTTTTTCGACCTGGAAATGGCAAAAAAGGCGCGAAAACATTGATTTGTCTCTCCTGCCGCGCACACACTTCGGAGAGCTTGCAAAGGCCTAAAAAACACAAGCAGCCCGTGAGTTATTATGGGAGAGACTGTTTTCATCAAGTTTGAAGCCATAGTTTTGGCGCGGCAGCCGTTTCTTTCATTTTGGGGCCTATGTGTTTTTCGACCTTGAAATCGCAAAAAAGGCGCGAAAACATGGATTTGTCTCTCCTGCCGCGCACACACTTCGGAGAGCTTGCAAATGCCTAATAACCACAAGCAGCCCCTACTCCAATATGGGAGACACTGTTTTCATCAAGTTTGAAGCCTCAGTTTTGGCTGGACAGCCATTTCTTTATTTTTGGGGCCTGTGTGTTTTTCGACCTGGAAATGGCAAAAAAGGCGCGAAAACATTGATTTGTCTCTCCTGCCGCGCACACACTTCGGAGAGCTTGCAAAGGCCTAATAACCACAAGCAGCCCCTACTCCACTATGGGAGACACTGTTTTCATCAAGTTTGAAGCCTCAGTGTTGGCGCGGCAGCCTTTTCTTTCTCTTTCGGGATTGTGTTTTTCTCCACCTGAAAATGCCAAAGAAGGCATAAAAACATGGATTTGTCTCTCCTGCTGCGCACACACTTCGGAGAGCTTGCAAATGCCTAATAACCACAAGCAGCCCCTACTCCAATATGGGAGACACTGTTTTCATCAAGTTTGAAGCCTCAGTGTTGGCGCGGCAGCCTTTTCTTTCTCTTTCGGGATTGTGTTTTTCTCCACCTGAAAATGCCAAAGAAGGCATAAAAACATGGATTTGTCTCTCCTGCTGCGCACACACTTCGGAGAGCTTGCAAAGGCCTAATAACCACAAGCAGCCCCTACTCCACTATGGGAGACACTGTTTTCATCAAGTTTGAAGCCTCAGTGTTGGCGCGGCAGCCTTTTCTTTTTCTTTCGGGATTGTGTTTTTCTCCACCTGAAAATGCCAAAGAAGGCATAAAAACATGGATTTGTCTCTCCTGCTGCGCACACACTTCGGAGAGCTTGCAAATGCCTAATAACCACAAGCAGCCCCTACTCCAATATAGGAGACACTGTTTTCATCAAGTTTGAAGCCTCAGTTTTGGCTGGACAGCCATTTCTTTATTTTTGGGGCCTGTGTGTTTTTCGACCTGGAAATGGCAAAAAAGGCGCGAAAACATTGATTTGTCTCTCCTGCCGCGCACACACTTCCGATAGCTTGCGAAGGCCTAAAAAACACAAGCTGCCCTTGAGTTATTGTGGGAGAGAATGTTTTCATCAAGTTTGAAGCCATAGTTTTGGCGCGGCAGCCGTTTCTTTCATTTTGGGGCCTATGTGTTTTTCGACCTTGAAATCGTAAAAAAGGCGCGAAAACATGGATTTGTCTCTCCTGCCGCGCACACACTTCCGATAGCTTGCGAAGGCCTAAAAAACACAAGCGGCCCTTGAGTTATTGTCTGAGAGACTGTTTTAATCAAGTTTGAAGCCTCAGTTTTGGCTGGACAGCCGTTTCTTTATTTTTGGGGCCTTTGTTTTCTTCGACCTGGAAATGGCAAAAAAGGCGCGAAAACATGGATTTGTCTCTCCTGCCGCGCACACACTTCTGATAGCGTGCAAAGGCCTAAAAAACACAAGCAGCCCGTGAGTTATTATGGGAGAGACTGTTTTCATCAAGTTTGAAGCCATAGTTTTGGCGCGGCAGCCGTTTCTTTCATTTTGGGGCCTATGTGTTTTTCGACCTTGAAATCGCAAAAAAGGCGCGAAAACATGGATTTGTCTCTCCTGCCGCGCACACACTTCGGAGAGCTTGCAAATGCCTAATAACCACAAGCAGCCCCTACTCCAATATGGGAGACACTGTTTTCATCAAGTTTGAAGCCTCAGTTTTGGCTGGACAGCCATTTCTTTATTTTTGGGGCCTGTGTGTTTTTCGACCTGGAAATGGCAAAAAAGGCGCGAAAACATTGATTTGTCTCTCCTGCCGCGCACACACTTCGGAGAGCTTGCAAAGGCCTAAAAAACACAAGCAGCCCGTGAGTTATTATGGGAGAGACTGTTTTCATCAAGTTTGAAGCCATAGTTTTGGCGCGGCAGCCGTTTCTTTCATTTTGGGGCCTATGTGTTTTTCGACCTTGAAATCGCAAAAAAGGCGCGAAAACATGGATTTGTCTCTCCTGCCGCGCACACACTTCGGAGAGCTTGCAAATGCCTAATAACCACAAGCAGCCCCTACTCCAATATGGGAGACACTGTTTTCATCAAGTTTGAAGCCTCAGTTTTGGCTGGACAGCCATTTCTTTATTTTTGGGGCCTGTGTGTTTTTCGACCTGGAAATGGCAAAAAAGGCGCGAAAACATTGATTTGTCTCTCCTGCCGCGCACACACTTCGGAGAGCTTGCAAAGGCCTAATAACCACAAGCAGCCCCTACTCCACTATGGGAGACACTGTTTTCATCAAGTTTGAAGCCTCAGTGTTGGCGCGGCAGCCTTTTCTTTCTCTTTCGGGATTGTGTTTTTCTCCACCTGAAAATGCCAAAGAAGGCATAAAAACATGGATTTGTCTCTCCTGCTGCGCACACACTTCGGAGAGCTTGCAAATGCCTAATAACCACAAGCAGCCCCTACTCCAATATGGGAGACACTGTTTTCATCAAGTTTGAAGCCTCAGTTTTGGCTGGACAGCGGCCTTTGCAAGCTCTCCGAAGTGTGTGCGCGGCAGGAGAGACAAATCAATGTTTTCGCGCCTTTTTTGCCATTTCCAGGTCGAAAAACACACAGGCCCCAAAAATAAAGAAATGGCTGTCCAGCCAAAACTGAGGCTTCAAACTTGATGAAAACAGTGTCTCCCATAATGGAGTAGGGGCTGCTTGTGGTTATTAGGCATTTGCAAGCTCTCCGAAGTGTGTGCGCAGCAGGAGAGACAAATCCATGTTTTTATGCCTTCTTTGGCATTTTCAGGTGGAGAAAAACACAATCCCGAAAGAGAAAGAAAAGGCTGCCGCGCCAACACTGAGGCTTCAAACTTGATGAAAACAGTGTCTCCCATAGTGGAGTAGGGGCTGCTTGTGGTTATTAGGCATTTGCAAGCTCTCCGAAGTGTGTGCGCAGCAGGAGAGACAAATCCATGTTTTTATGCCTTCTTTGGCATTTTCAGGTGGAGAAAAACACAATCCCGAAAGAGAAAGAAAAGGCTGCCGCGCCAACACTGAGGCTTCAAACTTGATGAAAACAGTGTCTCCCATATTGGAGTAGGGGCTGCTTGTGGTTATTAGGCATTTGCAAGCTCTCCGAAGTGTGTGCGCAGCAGGAGAGACAAATCCATGTTTTTATGCCTTCTTTGGCATTTTCAGGTGGAGAAAAACACAATCCCGAAAGAGAAAGAAAAGGCTGCCGCGCCAACACTGAGGCTTCAAACTTGATGAAAACAGTGTCTCCCATAGTGGAGTAGGGGCTGCTTGTGGTTATTAGGCCTTTGCAAGCTCTCCGAAGTGTGTGCGCAGCAGGAGAGACAAATCCATGTTTTTATGCCTTCTTTGGCATTTTCAGGTGGAGAAAAACACAATCCCGAAAGAGAAAGAAAAGGCTGCCGCGCCAACACTGAGGCTTCAAACTTGATGAAAACAGTGTCTCCCATATTGGAGTAGGGGCTGCTTGTGGTTATTAGGCATTTGCAAGCTCTCCGAAGTGTGTGCGCAGCAGGAGAGACAAATCCATGTTTTTATGCCTTCTTTGGCATTTTCAGGTGGAGAAAAACACAATCCCGAAAGAGAAAGAAAAGGCTGCCGCGCCAACACTGAGGCTTCAAACTTGATGAAAACAGTGTCTCCCATAGTGGAGTAGGGGCTGCTTGTGGTTATTAGGCCTTTGCAAGCTCTCCGAAGTGTGTGCGCGGCAGGAGAGACAAATCAATGTTTTCGCGCCTTTTTTGCCATTTCCAGGTCGAAAAACACACAGGCCCCAAAAATAAAGAAATGGCTGTCCAGCCAAAACTGAGGCTTCAAACTTGATGAAAACAGTGTCTCCCATATTGGAGTAGGGGCTGCTTGTGGTTATTAGGCATTTGCAAGCTCTCCGAAGTGTGTGCGCGGCAGGAGAGACAAATCCATGTTTTCGCGCCTTTTTTGCGATTTCAAGGTCGAAAAACACATAGGCCCCAAAATGAAAGAAACGGCTGCCGCGCCAAAACTATGGCTTCAAACTTGATGAAAACAGTCTCTCCCATAATAACTCACGGGCTGCTTGTGTTTTTTAGGCCTTTGCAAGCTCTCCGAAGTGTGTGCGCGGCAGGAGAGACAAATCAATGTTTTCGCGCCTTTTTTGCCATTTCCAGGTCGAAAAACACACAGGCCCCAAAAATAAAGAAATGGCTGTCCAGCCAAAACTGAGGCTTCAAACTTGATGAAAACAGTGTCTCCCATATTGGAGTAGGGGCTGCTTGTGGTTATTAGGCATTTGCAAGCTCTCCGAAGTGTGTGCGTGGCAGGAGAGACAAATCCATGTTTTCGCGCCTTTTTTGCGATTTCAAGGTCGAAAAACACATAGGCCCCAAAATGAAAGAAACGGCTGCCGCGCCAAAACTATGGCTTCAAACTTGATGAAAACAGTCTCTCCCATAATAACTCACGGGCTGCTTGTGTTTTTTAGGCCTTTGCACGCTATCAGAAGTGTGTGCGCGGCAGGAGAGACAAATCCATGTTTTCGCGCCTTTTTTGCCATTTCCAGGTCGAAGAAAACAAAGGCCCCAAAAATAAAGAAACGGCTGTCCAGCCAAAACTGAGGCTTCAAACTTGATTAAAACAGTCTCTCAGACAATAACTCAAGGGCCGCTTGTGTTTTTTAGGCCTTCGCAAGCTATCGGAAGTGTGTGCGCGGCAGGAGAGACAAATCCATGTTTTCGCGCCTTTTTTACGATTTCAAGGTCGAAAAACACATAGGCCCCAAAATGAAAGAAACGGCTGCCGCGCCAAAACTATGGCTTCAAACTTGATGAAAACATTCTCTCCCACAATAACTCAAGGGCAGCTTGTGTTTTTTAGGCCTTCGCAAGCTATCGGAAGTGTGTGCGCGGCAGGAGAGACAAATCAATGTTTTCGCGCCTTTTTTGCCATTTCCAGGTCGAAAAACACACAGGCCCCAAAAATAAAGAAATGGCTGTCCAGCCAAAACTGAGGCTTCAAACTTGATGAAAACAGTGTCTCCTATATTGGAGTAGGGGCTGCTTGTGGTTATTAGGCATTTGCAAGCTCTCCGAAGTGTGTGCGCAGCAGGAGAGACAAATCCATGTTTTTATGCCTTCTTTGGCATTTTCAGGTGGAGAAAAACACAATCCCGAAAGAAAAAGAAAAGGCTGCCGCGCCAACACTGAGGCTTCAAACTTGATGAAAACAGTGTCTCCCATAGTGGAGTAGGGGCTGCTTGTGGTTATTAGGCCTTTGCAAGCTCTCCGAAGTGTGTGCGCGGCAGGAGAGACAAATCAATGTTTTCGCGCCTTTTTTGCCATTTCCAGGTCGAAAAACACACAGGCCCCAAAAATAAAGAAATGGCTGTCCAGCCAAAACTGAGGCTTCAAACTTGATGAAAACAGTGTCTCCCATATTGGAGTAGGGGCTGCTTGTGGTTATTAGGCATTTGCAAGCTCTCCGAAGTGTGTGCGCAGCAGGAGAGACAAATCCATGTTTTTATGCCTTCTTTGGCATTTTCAGGTGGAGAAAAACACAATCCCGAAAGAGAAAGAAAAGGCTGCCGCGTCAACACTGAGGCTTCAAACTTGATGAAAACAGTGTCTCCCATAATGGAGTAGGGGCTGCTTGTGGTTATTAGGCATTTGCAAGCTCTCCGAAGTGTGTGCGCAGCAGGAGAGACAAATCCATGTTTTTATGCCTTCTTTGGCATTTTCAGGTGGAGAAAAACACAATCCCGAAAGAGAAAGAAAAGGCTGCCGCGCCAACACTGAGGCTTCAAACTTGATGAAAACAGTGTCTCCCATAGTGGAGTAGGGGCTGCTTGTGGTTATTAGGCCTTTGCAAGCTCTCCGAAGTGTGTGCGCAGCAGGAGAGACAAATCCATGTTTTTATGCCTTCTTTGGCATTTTCAGGTGGAGAAAAACACAATCCCGAAAGAGAAAGAAAAGGCTGCCGCGCCAACACTGAGGCTTCAAACTTGATGAAAACAGTGTCTCCCATATTGGAGTAGGGGCTGCTTGTGGTTATTAGGCATTTGCAAGCTCTCCGAAGTGTGTGCGCAGCAGGAGAGACAAATCCATGTTTTTATGCCTTCTTTGGCATTTTCAGGTGGAGAAAAACACAATCCCGAAAGAGAAAGAAAAGGCTGCCGCGCCAACACTGAGGCTTCAAACTTGATGAAAACAGTGTCTCCCATAGTGGAGTAGGGGCTGCTTGTGGTTATTAGGCCTTTGCAAGCTCTCCGAAGTGTGTGCGCAGCAGGAAAGACAAATCCATGTTTTTATGCCTTCTTTGGCATTTTCAGGTGGAGAAAAACACAATCCCGAAAGAGAAAGAAAAGGCTGCCGCGCCAACACTGAGGCTTCAAACTTGATGAAAACAGTGTCTCCCATATTGGAGTAGGGGCTGCTTGTGGTTATTAGGCATTTGCAAGCTCTCCGAAGTGTGTGCGCAGCAGGAGAGACAAATCCATGTTTTTATGCCTTCTTTGGCATTTTCAGGTGGAGAAAAACACAATCCCGAAAGAGAAAGAAAAGGCTGCCGCGCCAACACTGAGGCTTCAAACTTGATGAAAACAGTGTCTCCCATAGTGGAGTAGGGGCTGCTTGTGGTTATTAGGCCTTTGCAAGCTCTCCGAAGTGTGTGCGCAGCAGGAGAGACAAATCCATGTTTTTATGCCTTCTTTGGCATTTTCAGGTGGAGAAAAACACAATCCCGAAAGAGAAAGAAAAGGCTGCCGCGCCAACACTGAGGCTTCAAACTTGATGAAAACAGTGTCTCCCATATTGGAGTAGGGGCTGCTTGTGGTTATTAGGCATTTGCAAGCTCTCCGAAGTGTGTGCGCAGCAGGAGAGACAAATCCATGTTTTTATGCCTTCTTTGGCATTTTCAGGTGGAGAAAAACACAATCCCGAAAGAGAAAGAAAAGGCTGCCGCGCCAACACTGAGGCTTCAAACTTGATGAAAACAGTGTCTCCCATAGTGGAGTAGGGGCTGCTTGTGGTTATTAGGCCTTTGCAAGCTCTCCGAAGTGTGTGCGCAGCAGGAGAGACAAATCCATGTTTTTATGCCTTCTTTGGCATTTTCAGGTGGAGAAAAACACAATCCCGAAAGAGAAAGAAAAGGCTGCCGCGCCAACACTGAGGCTTCAAACTTGATGAAAACAGTGTCTCCCATAGTGGAGTAGGGGCTGCTTGTGGTTATTAGGCCTTTGCAAGCTCTCTGAAGTGTGTGCGCGGCAGGAGAGACAAATCAATGTTTTCGCGCCTTTTTTGCCATTTCCAGGTCGAAAAACACACAGGCCCCAAAAATAAAGAAATGGCTGTCCAGCCAAAACTGAGGCTTCAAACTTGATGAAAACAGTGTCTCCCATATTGGAGTAGGGGCTGCTTGTGGTTATTAGGCATTTGCAAGCTCTCCGAAGTGTGTGCGCGGCAGGAGAGACAAATCCATGTTTTCGCGCCTTTTTTGCGATTTCAAGGTCGAAAAACACATAGGCCCCAAAATGAAAGAAACGGCTGCCGCGCCAAAACTATGGCTTCAAACTTGATGAAAACAGTCTCTCCCATAATAACTCACGGGCTGCTTGTGTTTTTTAGGCCTTTGCAAGCTCTCCGAAGTGTGTGCGCGGCAGGAGAGACAAATCAATGTTTTCGCGCCTTTTTTGCCATTTCCAGGTCGAAAAACACACAGGCCCCAAAAATAAAGAAATGGCTGTCCAGCCAAAACTGAGGCTTCAAACTTGATGAAAACAGTGTCTCCCATATTGGAGTAGGGGCTGCTTGTGGTTATTAGGCATTTGCAAGCTCTCCGAAGTGTGTGCGCGGCAGGAGAGACAAATCCATGTTTTCGCGCCTTTTTTGCGATTTCAAGGTCGAAAAACACATAGGCCCCAAAATGAAAGAAACGGCTGCCGCGCCAAAACTATGGCTTCAAACTTGATGAAAACAGTCTCTCCCATAATAACTCACGGGCTGCTTGTGTTTTTTAGGCCTTTGCACGCTATCAGAAGTGTGTGCGCGGCAGGAGAGACAAATCCATGTTTTCGCGCCTTTTTTGCCATTTCCAGGTCGAAGAAAACAAAGGCCCCAAAAATAAAGAAACGGCTGTCCAGCCAAAACTGAGGCTTCAAACTTGATTAAAACAGTCTCTCAGACAATAACTCAAGGGCCGCTTGTGTTTTTTAGGCCTTCGCAAGCTATCGGAAGTGTGTGCGCGGCAGGAGAGACAAATCCATGTTTTCGCGCCTTTTTTACGATTTCAAGGTCGAAAAACACATAGGCCCCAAAATGAAAGAAACGGCTGCCGCGCCAAAACTATGGCTTCAAACTTGATGAAAACATTCTCTCCCACAATAACTCAAGGGCAGCTTGTGTTTTTTAGGCCTTCGCAAGCTATCGGAAGTGTGTGCGCGGCAGGAGAGACAAATCAATGTTTTCGCGCCTTTTTTGCCATTTCCAGGTCGAAAAACACACAGGCCCCAAAAATAAAGAAATGGCTGTCCAGCCAAAACTGAGGCTTCAAACTTGATGAAAACAGTGTCTCCTATATTGGAGTAGGGGCTGCTTGTGGTTATTAGGCATTTGCAAGCTCTCCGAAGTGTGTGCGCAGCAGGAGAGACAAATCCATGTTTTTATGCCTTCTTTGGCATTTTCAGGTGGAGAAAAACACAATCCCGAAAGAAAAAGAAAAGGCTGCCGCGCCAACACTGAGGCTTCAAACTTGATGAAAACAGTGTCTCCCATAGTGGAGTAGGGGCTGCTTGTGGTTATTAGGCCTTTGCAAGCTCTCCGAAGTGTGTGCGCGGCAGGAGAGACAAATCAATGTTTTCGCGCCTTTTTTGCCATTTCCAGGTCGAAAAACACACAGGCCCCAAAAATAAAGAAATGGCTGTCCAGCCAAAACTGAGGCTTCAAACTTGATGAAAACAGTGTCTCCCATATTGGAGTAGGGGCTGCTTGTGGTTATTAGGCATTTGCAAGCTCTCCGAAGTGTGTGCGCAGCAGGAGAGACAAATCCATGTTTTTATGCCTTCTTTGGCATTTTCAGGTGGAGAAAAACACAATCCCGAAAGAGAAAGAAAAGGCTGCCGCGCCAACACTGAGGCTTCAAACTTGATGAAAACAGTGTCTCCCATAATGGAGTAGGGGCTGCTTGTGGTTATTAGGCATTTGCAAGCTCTCCGAAGTGTGTGCGCAGCAGGAGAGACAAATCCATGTTTTTATGCCTTCTTTGGCATTTTCAGGTGGAGAAAAACACAATCCCGAAAGAGAAAGAAAAGGCTGCCGCGCCAACACTGAGGCTTCAAACTTGATGAAAACAGTGTCTCCCATAGTGGAGTAGGGGCTGCTTGTGGTTATTAGGCCTTTGCAAGCTCTCCGAAGTGTGTGCGCAGCAGGAGAGACAAATCCATGTTTTTATGCCTTCTTTGGCATTTTCAGGTGGAGAAAAACACAATCCCGAAAGAGAAAGAAAAGGCTGCCGCGCCAACACTGAGGCTTCAAACTTGATGAAAACAGTGTCTCCCATATTGGAGTAGGGGCTGCTTGTGGTTATTAGGCATTTGCAAGCTCTCCGAAGTGTGTGCGCAGCAGGAGAGACAAATCCATGTTTTTATGCCTTCTTTGGCATTTTCAGGTGGAGAAAAACACAATCCCGAAAGAGAAAGAAAAGGCTGCCGCGCCAACACTGAGGCTTCAAACTTGATGAAAACAGTGTCTCCCATAGTGGAGTAGGGGCTGCTTGTGGTTATTAGGCCTTTGCAAGCTCTCCGAAGTGTGTGCGCAGCAGGAGAGACAAATCCATGTTTTTATGCCTTCTTTGGCATTTTCAGGTGGAGAAAAACACAATCCCGAAAGAGAAAGAAAAGGCTGCCGCGCCAACACTGAGGCTTCAAACTTGATGAAAACAGTGTCTCCCATATTGGAGTAGGGGCTGCTTGTGGTTATTAGGCATTTGCAAGCTCTCCGAAGTGTGTGCGCAGCAGGAGAGACAAATCCATGTTTTTATGCCTTCTTTGGCATTTTCAGGTGGAGAAAAACACAATCCCGAAAGAGAAAGAAAAGGCTGCCGCGCCAACACTGAGGCTTCAAACTTGATGAAAACAGTGTCTCCCATAGTGGAGTAGGGGCTGCTTGTGGTTATTAGGCCTTTGCAAGCTCTCCGAAGTGTGTGCGCAGCAGGAGAGACAAATCCATGTTTTTATGCCTTCTTTGGCATTTTCAGGTGGAGAAAAACACAATCCCGAAAGAGAAAGAAAAGGCTGCCGCGCCAACACTGAGGCTTCAAACTTGATGAAAACAGTGTCTCCCATAGTGGAGTAGGGGCTGCTTGTGGTTATTAGGCCTTTGCAAGCTCTCCGAAGTGTGTGCGCGGCAGGAGAGACAAATCAATGTTTTCGCGCCTTTTTTGCCATTTCCAGGTCGAAAAACACACAGGCCCCAAAAATAAAGAAATGGCTGTCCAGCCAAAACTGAGGCTTCAAACTTGATGAAAACAGTGTCTCCCATATTGGAGTAGGGGCTGCTTGTGGTTATTAGGCATTTGCAAGCTCTCCGAAGTGTGTGCGCGGCAGGAGAGACAAATCCATGTTTTCGCGCCTTTTTTGCGATTTCAAGGTCGAAAAACACATAGGCCCCAAAATGAAAGAAACGGCTGCCGCGCCAAAACTATGGCTTCAAACTTGATGAAAACAGTCTCTCCCATAATAACTCACGGGCTGCTTGTGTTTTTTAGGCCTTTGCAAGCTCTCCGAAGTGTGTGCGCGGCAGGAGAGACAAATCAATGTTTTCGCGCCTTTTTTGCCATTTCCAGGTCGAAAAACACACAGGCCCCAAAAATAAAGAAATGGCTGTCCAGCCAAAACTGAGGCTTCAAACTTGATGAAAACAGTGTCTCCCATATTGGAGTAGGGGCTGCTTGTGGTTATTAGGCATTTGCAAGCTCTCCGAAGTGTGTGCGCGGCAGGAGAGACAAATCCATGTTTTCGCGCCTTTTTTGCGATTTCAAGGTCGAAAAACACATAGGCCCCAAAATGAAAGAAACGGCTGCCGCGCCAAAACTATGGCTTCAAACTTGATGAAAACAGTCTCTCCCATAATAACTCACGGGCTGCTTGTGTTTTTTAGGCCTTTGCACGCTATCAGAAGTGTGTGCGCGGCAGGAGAGACAAATCCATGTTTTCGCGCCTTTTTTGCCATTTCCAGGTCGAAGAAAACAAAGGCCCCAAAAATAAAGAAACGGCTGTCCAGCCAAAACTGAGGCTTCAAACTTGATTAAAACAGTCTCTCAGACAATAACTCAAGGGCCGCTTGTGTTTTTTAGGCCTTCGCAAGCTATCGGAAGTGTGTGCGCGGCAGGAGAGACAAATCCATGTTTTCGCGCCTTTTTTACGATTTCAAGGTCGAAAAACACATAGGCCCCAAAATGAAAGAAACGGCTGCCGCGCCAAAACTATGGCTTCAAACTTGATGAAAACATTCTCTCCCACAATAACTCAAGGGCAGCTTGTGTTTTTTAGGCCTTCGCAAGCTATCGGAAGTGTGTGCGCGGCAGGAGAGACAAATCAATGTTTTCGCGCCTTTTTTGCCATTTCCAGGTCGAAAAACACACAGGCCCCAAAAATAAAGAAATGGCTGTCCAGCCAAAACTGAGGCTTCAAACTTGATGAAAACAGTGTCTCCTATATTGGAGTAGGGGCTGCTTGTGGTTATTAGGCATTTGCAAGCTCTCCGAAGTGTGTGCGCAGCAGGAGAGACAAATCCATGTTTTTATGCCTTCTTTGGCATTTTCAGGTGGAGAAAAACACAATCCCGAAAGAAAAAGAAAAGGCTGCCGCGCCAACACTGAGACTTCAAACTTGATGAAAACAGTGTCTCCCATAGTGGAGTAGGGGCTGCTTGTGGTTATTAGGCCTTTGCAAGCTCTCCGAAGTGTGTGCGCGGCAGGAGAGACAAATCAATGTTTTCGCGCCTTTTTTGCCATTTCCAGGTCGAAAAACACACAGGCCCCAAAAATAAAGAAATGGCTGTCCAGCCAAAACTGAGGCTTCAAACTTGATGAAAACAGTGTCTCCCATATTGGAGTAGGGGCTGCTTGTGGTTATTAGGCATTTGCAAGCTCTCCGAAGTGTGTGCGCAGCAGGAGAGACAAATCCATGTTTTTATGCCTTCTTTGGCATTTTCAGGTGGAGAAAAACACAATCCCGAAAGAGAAAGAAAAGGCTGCCGCGCCAACACTGAGGCTTCAAACTTGATGAAAACAGTGTCTCCCATAATGGAGTAGGGGCTGCTTGTGGTTATTAGGCATTTGCAAGCTCTCCGAAGTGTGTGCGCAGCAGGAGAGACAAATCCATGTTTTTATGCCTTCTTTGGCATTTTCAGGTGGAGAAAAACACAATCCCGAAAGAGAAAGAAAAGGCTGCCGCGCCAACACTGAGGCTTCAAACTTGATGAAAACAGTGTCTCCCATAGTGGAGTAGGGGCTGCTTGTGGTTATTAGGCCTTTGCAAGCTCTCCGAAGTGTGTGCGCAGCAGGAGAGACAAATCCATGTTTTTATGCCTTCTTTGGCATTTTCAGGTGGAGAAAAACACAATCCCGAAAGAGAAAGAAAAGGCTGCCGCGCCAACACTGAGGCTTCAAACTTGATGAAAACAGTGTCTCCCATATTGGAGTAGGGGCTGCTTGTGGTTATTAGGCATTTGCAAGCTCTCCGAAGTGTGTGCGCAGCAGGAGAGACAAATCCATGTTTTTATGCCTTCTTTGGCATTTTCAGGTGGAGAAAAACACAATCCCGAAAGAGAAAGAAAAGGCTGCCGCGCCAACACTGAGGCTTCAAACTTGATGAAAACAGTGTCTCCCATAGTGGAGTAGGGGCTGCTTGTGGTTATTAGGCCTTTGCAAGCTCTCCGAAGTGTGTGCGCAGCAGGAGAGACAAATCCATGTTTTTATGCCTTCTTTGGCATTTTCAGGTGGAGAAAAACACAATCCCGAAAGAGAAAGAAAAGGCTGCCGCGCCAACACTGAGGCTTCAAACTTGATGAAAACAGTGTCTCCCATATTGGAGTAGGGGCTGCTTGTGGTTATTAGGCATTTGCAAGCTCTCCGAAGTGTGTGCGCAGCAGGAGAGACAAATCCATGTTTTTATGCCTTCTTTGGCATTTTCAGGTGGAGAAAAACACAATCCCGAAAGAGAAAGAAAAGGCTGCCGCGCCAACACTGAGGCTTCAAACTTGATGAAAACAGTGTCTCCCATAGTGGAGTAGGGGCTGCTTGTGGTTATTAGGCCTTTGCAAGCTCTCCGAAGTGTGTGCGCGGCAGGAGAGACAAATCAATGTTTTCGCGCCTTTTTTGCCATTTCCAGGTCGAAAAACACACAGGCCCCAAAAATAAAGAAATGGCTGTCCAGCCAAAACTGAGGCTTCAAACTTGATGAAAACAGTGTCTCCCATATTGGAGTAGGGGCTGCTTGTGGTTATTAGGCATTTGCAAGCTCTCCGAAGTGTGTGCGCGGCAGGAGAGACAAATCCATGTTTTCGCGCCTTTTTTGCGATTTCAAGGTCGAAAAACACATAGGCCCCAAAATGAAAGAAACGGCTGCCGCGCCAAAACTATGGCTTCAAACTTGATGAAAACAGTCTCTCCCATAATAACTCACGGGCTGCTTGTGTTTTTTAGGCCTTTGCAAGCTCTCCGAAGTGTGTGCGCGGCAGGAGAGACAAATCAATGTTTTCGCGCCTTTTTTGACATTTCCAGGTCGAAAAACACACAGGCCCCAAAAATAAAGAAATGGCTGTCCAGCCAAAACTGAGGCTTCAAACTTGATGAAAACAGTGTCTCCCATATTGGAGTAGGGGCTGCTTGTGGTTATTAGGCATTTGCAAGCTCTCCGAAGTGTGTGCGCGGCAGGAGAGACAAATCCATGTTTTCGCGCCTTTTTTGCGATTTCAAGGTCGAAAAACACATAGGCCCCAAAATGAAAGAAACGGCTGCCGCGCCAAAACTATGGCTTCAAACTTGATGAAAACAGTCTCTCCCATAATAACTCACGGGCTGCTTGTGTTTTTTAGGCCTTTGCACGCTATCAGAAGTGTGTGCGCGGCAGGAGAGACAAATCCATGTTTTCGCGCCTTTTTTGCCATTTCCAGGTCGAAGAAAACAAAGGCCCCAAAAATAAAGAAACGGCTGTCCAGCCAAAACTGAGGCTTCAAACTTGATTAAAACAGTCTCTCAGACAATAACTCAAGGGCCGCTTGTGTTTTTTAGGCCTTCGCAAGCTATCGGAAGTGTGTGCGCGGCAGGAGAGACAAATCCATGTTTTCGCGCCTTTTTTACGATTTCAAGGTCGAAAAACACATAGGCCCCAAAATGAAAGAAACGGCTGCCGCGCCAAAACTATGGCTTCAAACTTGATGAAAACATTCTCTCCCACAATAACTCAAGGGCAGCTTGTGTTTTTTAGGCCTTCGCAAGCTATCGGAAGTGTGTGCGCGGCAGGAGAGACAAATCAATGTTTTCGCGCCTTTTTTGCCATTTCCAGGTCGAAAAACACACAGGCCCCAAAAATAAAGAAATGGCTGTCCAGCCAAAACTGAGGCTTCAAACTTGATGAAAACAGTGTCTCCTATATTGGAGTAGGGGCTGCTTGTGGTTATTAGGCATTTGCAAGCTCTCCGAAGTGTGTGCGCAGCAGGAGAGACAAATCCATGTTTTTATGCCTTCTTTGGCATTTTCAGGTGGAGAAAAACACAATCCCGAAAGAAAAAGAAAAGGCTGCCGCGCCAACACTGAGGCTTCAAACTTGATGAAAACAGTGTCTCCCATAGTGGAGTAGGGGCTGCTTGTGGTTATTAGGCCTTTGCAAGCTCTCCGAAGTGTGTGCGCGGCAGGAGAGACAAATCAATGTTTTCGCGCCTTTTTTGCCATTTCCAGGTCGAAAAACACACAGGCCCCAAAAATAAAGAAATGGCTGTCCAGCCAAAACTGAGGCTTCAAACTTGATGAAAACAGTGTCTCCCATATTGGAGTAGGGGCTGCTTGTGGTTATTAGGCATTTGCAAGCTCTCCGAAGTGTGTGCGCGGCAGGAGAGACAAATCCATGTTTTCGCGCCTTTTTTGCGATTTCAAGGTCGAAAAACACATAGGCCCCAAAATGAAAGAAACGGCTGCCGCGCCAAAACTATGGCTTCAAACTTGATGAAAACAGTCTCTCCCATAATAACTCACGGGCTGCTTGTGTTTTTTAGGCCTTTGCACGCTATCAGAAGTGTGTGCGCGGCAGGAGAGACAAATCCATGTTTTCGCGCCTTTTTTGCCATTTCCAGGTCGAAGAAAACAAAGGCCCCAAAAATAAAGAAACGGCTGTCCAGCCAAAACTGAGGCTTCAAACTTGATTAAAACAGTCTCTCAGACAATAACTCAAGGGCCGCTTGTGTTTTTTAGGCCTTCGCAAGCTATCGGAAGTGTGTGCGCGGCAGGAGAGACAAATCCATGTTTTCGCGCCTTTTTTACGATTTCAAGGTCGAAAAACACATAGTCCCCAAAATGAAAGAAACGGCTGCCGCGCCAAAACTATGGCTTCAAACTTGATGAAAACATTCTCTCCCACAATAACTCAAGGGCAGCTTGTGTTTTTTAGGCCTTCGCAAGCTATCGGAAGTGTGTGCGCGGCAGGAGAGACAAATCAATGTTTTCGCGCCTTTTTTGCCATTTCCAGGTCGAAAAACACACAGGCCCCAAAAATAAAGAAATGGCTGTCCAGCCAAAACTGAGGCTTCAAACTTGATGAAAACAGTGTCTCCTATATTGGAGTAGGGGCTGCTTGTGGTTATTAGGCATTTGCAAGCTCTCCGAAGTGTGTGCGCAGCAGGAGAGACAAATCCATGTTTTTATGCCTTCTTTGGCATTTTCAGGTGGAGAAAAACACAATCCCGAAAGAAAAAGAAAAGGCTGCCGCGCCAACACTGAGGCTTCAAACTTGATGAAAACAGTGTCTCCCATAGTGGAGTAGGGGCTGCTTGTGGTTATTAGGCCTTTGCAAGCTCTCCGAAGTGTGTGCGCGGCAGGAGAGACAAATCAATGTTTTCGCGCCTTTTTTGCCATTTCCAGGTCGAAAAACACACAGGCCCCAAAAATAAAGAAATGGCTGTCCAGCCAAAACTGAGGCTTCAAACTTGATGAAAACAGTGTCTCCCATATTGGAGTAGGGGCTGCTTGTGGTTATTAGGCATTTGCAAGCTCTCCGAAGTGTGTGCGCAGCAGGAGAGACAAATCCATGTTTTTATGCCTTCTTTGGCATTTTCAGGTGGAGAAAAACACAATCCCGAAAGAGAAAGAAAAGGCTGCCGCGCCAACACTGAGGCTTCAAACTTGATGAAAACAGTGTCTCCCATAATGGAGTAGGGGATGCTTGTGGTTATTAGGCATTTGCAAGCTCTCCGAAGTGTGTGCGCAGCAGGAGAGACAAATCCATGTTTTTATGCCTTCTTTGGCATTTTCAGGTGGAGAAAAACACAATCCCGAAAGAGAAAGAAAAGGCTGCCGCGCCAACACTGAGGCTTCAAACTTGATGAAAACAGTGTCTCCCATAGTGGAGTAGGGGCTGCTTGTGGTTATTAGGCCTTTGCAAGCTCTCCGAAGTGTGTGCGCAGCAGGAGAGACAAATCCATGTTTTTATGCCTTCTTTGGCATTTTCAGGTGGAGAAAAACACAATCCCGAAAGAGAAAGAAAAGGCTGCCGCGCCAACACTGAGGCTTCAAACTTGATGAAAACAGTGTCTCCCATATTGGAGTAGGGGCTGCTTGTGGTTATTAGGCATTTGCAAGCTCTCCGAAGTGTGTGCGCAGCAGGAGAGACAAATCCATGTTTTTATGCCTTCTTTGGCATTTTCAGGTGGAGAAAAACACAATCCCGAAAGAGAAAGAAAAGGCTGCCGCGCCAACACTGAGGCTTCAAACTTGATGAAAACAGTGTCTCCCATAGTGGAGTAGGGGCTGCTTGTGGTTATTAGGCCTTTGCAAGCTCTCCGAAGTGTGTGCGCAGCAGGAGAGACAAATCCATGTTTTTATGCCTTCTTTGGCATTTTCAGGTGGAGAAAAACACAATCCCGAAAGAGAAAGAAAAGGCTGCCGCGCCAACACTGAGGCTTCAAACTTGATGAAAACAGTGTCTCCCATATTGGAGTAGGGGCTGCTTGTGGTTATTAGGCATTTGCAAGCTCTCCGAAGTGTGTGCGCAGCAGGAGAGACAAATCCATGTTTTTATGCCTTCTTTGGCATTTTCAGGTGGAGAAAAACACAATCCCGAAAGAGAAAGAAAAGGCTGCCGCGCCAACACTGAGGCTTCAAACTTGATGAAAACAGTGTCTCCCATAGTGGAGTAGGGGCTGCTTGTGGTTATTAGGCCTTTGCAAGCTCTCCGAAGTGTGTGCGCGGCAGGAGAGACAAATCAATGTTTTCGCGCCTTTTTTGCCATTTCCAGGTCGAAAAACACACAGGCCCCAAAAATAAAGAAATGGCTGTCCAGCCAAAACTGAGGCTTCAAACTTGATGAAAACAGTGTCTCCCATATTGGAGTAGGGGCTGCTTGTGGTTATTAGGCATTTGCAAGCTCTCCGAAGTGTGTGCGCGGCAGGAGAGACAAATCCATGTTTTCGCGCCTTTTTTGCGATTTCAAGGTCGAAAAACACATAGGCCCCAAAATGAAAGAAACGGCTGCCGCGCCAAAACTATGGCTTCAAACTTGATGAAAACAGTCTCTCCCATAATAACTCACGGGCTGCTTGTGTTTTTTAGGCCTTTGCACGCTATCAGAAGTGTGTGCGCGGCAGGAGAGACAAATCCATGTTTTCGCGCCTTTTTTGCCATTTCCAGGTCGAAGAAAACAAAGGCCCCAAAAATAAAGAAACGGCTGTCCAGCCAAAACTGAGGCTTCAAACTTGATTAAAACAGTCTCTCAGACAATAACTCAAGGGCCGCTTGTGTTTTTTAGGCCTTCGCAAGCTATCGGAAGTGTGTGCGCGGCAGGAGAGACAAATCCATGTTTTCGCGCCTTTTTTACGATTTCAAGGTCGAAAAACACATAGGCCCCAAAATGAAAGAAACGGCTGCCGCGCCAAAACTATGGCTTCAAACTTGATGAAAACATTCTCTCCCACAATAACTCAAGGGCAGCTTGTGTTTTTTAGGCCTTCGCAAGCTATCGGAAGTGTGTGCGCGGCAGGAGAGACAAATCAATGTTTTCGCGCCTTTTTTGCCATTTCCAGGTCGAAAAACACACAGGCCCCAAAAATAAAGAAATGGCTGTCCAGCCAAAACTGAGGCTTCAAACTTGATGAAAACAGTGTCTCCTATATTGGAGTAGGGGCTGCTTGTGGTTATTAGGCATTTGCAAGCTCTCCGAAGTGTGTGCGCAGCAGGAGAGACAAATCCATGTTTTTATGCCTTCTTTGGCATTTTCAGGTGGAGAAAAACACAATCCCGAAAGAAAAAGAAAAGGCTGCCGCGCCAACACTGAGGCTTCAAACTTGATGAAAACAGTGTCTCCCATAGTGGAGTAGGGGCTGCTTGTGGTTATTAGGCCTTTGCAAGCTCTCCGAAGTGTGTGCGCGGCAGGAGAGACAAATCAATGTTTTCGCGCCTTTTTTGCCATTTCCAGGTCGAAAAACACACAGGCCCCAAAAATAAAGAAATGGCTGTCCAGCCAAAACTGAGGCTTCAAACTTGATGAAAACAGTGTCTCCCATATTGGAGTAGGGGCTGCTTGTGGTTATTAGGCATTTGCAAGCTCTCCGAAGTGTGTGCGCAGCAGGAGAGACAAATCCATGTTTTTATGCCTTCTTTGGCATTTTCAGGTGGAGAAAAACACAATCCCGAAAGAGAAAGAAAAGGCTGCCGCGCCAACACTGAGGCTTCAAACTTGATGAAAACAGTGTCTCCCATATTGGAGTAGGGGCTGCTTGTGGTTATTAGGCATTTGCAAGCTCTCCGAAGTGTGTGCGCGGCAGGAGAGACAAATCCATGTTTTCGCGCCTTTTTTGCGATTTCAAGGTCGAAAAACACATAGGCCCCAAAATGAAAGAAACGGCTGCCGCGCCAAAACTATGGCTTCAAACTTGATGAAAACAGTCTCTCCCATAATAACTCACGGGCTGCTTGTGTTTTTTAGGCCTTTGCACGCTATCAGAAGTGTGTGCGCGGCAGGAGAGACAAATCCATGTTTTCGCGCCTTTTTTGCCATTTCCAGGTCGAAGAAAACAAAGGCCCCAAAAATAAAGAAACGGCTGTCCAGCCAAAACTGAGGCTTCAAACTTGATTAAAACAGTCTCTCAGACAATAACTCAAGGGCCGCTTGTGTTTTTTAGGCCTTCGCAAGCTATCGGAAGTGTGTGCGCGGCAGGAGAGACAAATCCATGTTTTCGCGCCTTTTTTACGATTTCAAGGTCGAAAAACACATAGGCCCCAAAATGAAAGAAACGGCTGCCGCGCCAAAACTATGGCTTCAAACTTGATGAAAACATTCTCTCCCACAATAACTCAAGGGCAGCTTGTGTTTTTTAGGCCTTCGCAAGCTATCGGAAGTGTGTGCGCGGCAGGAGAGACAAATCAATGTTTTCGCGCCTTTTTTGCCATTTCCAGGTCGAAAAACACACAGGCCCCAAAAATAAAGAAACGGCTGTCCAGCCAAAACTGAGGCTTCAAACTTGATGAAAACAGTGTCTCCTATATTGGAGTAGGGGCTGCTTGTGGTTATTAGGCATTTGCAAGCTCTCCGAAGTGTGTGCGCAGCAGGAGAGACAAATCCATGTTTTTATGCCTTCTTTGGCATTTTCAGGTGGAGAAAAACACAATCCCGAAAGAAAAAGAAAAGGCTGCCGCGCCAACACTGAGGCTTCAAACTTGATGAAAACAGTGTCTCCCATAGTGGAGTAGGGGCTGCTTGTGGTTATTAGGCCTTTGCAAGCTCTCCGAAGTGTGTGCGCAGCAGGAGAGACAAATCCATGTTTTTATGCCTTCTTTGGCATTTTCAGGTGGAGAAAAACACAATCCCGAAAGAGAAAGAAAAGGCTGCCGCGCCAACACTGAGGCTTCAAACTTGATGAAAACAGTGTCTCCCATATTGGAGTAGGGGCTGCTTGTGGTTATTAGGCATTTGCAAGCTCTCCGAAGTGTGTGCGCAGCAGGAGAGACAAATCCATGTTTTTATGCCTTCTTTGGCATTTTCAGGTGGAGAAAAACACAATCCCGAAAGAGAAAGAAAAGGCTGCCGCGCCAACACTGAGGCTTCAAACTTGATGAAAACAGTGTCTCCCATAGTGGAGTAGGGGCTGCTTGTGGTTATTAGGCCTTTGCAAGCTCTCCGAAGTGTGTGCGCGGCAGGAGAGACAAATCAATGTTTTCGCGCCTTTTTTGCCATTTCCAGGTCGAAAAACACACAGGCCCCAAAAATAAAGAAATGGCTGTCCAGCCAAAACTGAGGCTTCAAACTTGATGAAAACAGTGTCTCCTATATTGGAGTAGGGGCTGCTTGTGGTTATTAGGCATTTGCAAGCTCTCCGAAGTGTGTGCGCAGCAGGAGAGACAAATCCATGTTTTTATGCCTTCTTTGGCATTTTCAGGTGGAGAAAAACACAATCCCGAAAGAAAAAGAAAAGGCTGCCGCGCCAACACTGAGGCTTCAAACTTGATGAAAACAGTGTCTCCCATAGTGGAGTAGGGGCTGCTTGTGGTTATTAGGCCTTTGCAAGCTCTCCGAAGTGTGTGCGCAGCAGGAGAGACAAATCCATGTTTTTATGCCTTCTTTGGCATTTTCAGGTGGAGAAAAACACAATCCCGAAAGAGAAAGAAAAGGCTGCCGCGCCAACACTGAGGCTTCAAACTTGATGAAAACAGTGTCTCCCATATTGGAGTAGGGGCTGCTTGTGGTTATTAGGCATTTGCAAGCTCTCCGAAGTGTGTGCGCAGCAGGAGAGACAAATCCATGTTTTTATGCCTTCTTTGGCATTTTCAGGTGGAGAAAAACACAATCCCGAAAGAGAAAGAAAAGGCTGCCGCGCCAACACTGAGGCTTCAAACTTGATGAAAACAGTGTCTCCCATAGTGGAGTAGGGGCTGCTTGTGGTTATTAGGCCTTTGCAAGCTCTCCGAAGTGTGTGCGCGGCAGGAGAGACAAATCAATGTTTTCGCGCCTTTTTTGCCATTTCCAGGTCGAAAAACACACAGGCCCCAAAAATAAAGAAATGGCTGTCCAGC
This sequence comes from Argentina silus, assembly GCF_951799395.1. NCBI lineage: Eukaryota > Metazoa > Chordata > Actinopteri > Argentiniformes > Argentinidae > Argentina > Argentina silus. The sequence continues at coordinate 85,003 of NW_028152411.1, read as the reverse complement.
CAAAACTGAGGCTTCAAACTTGATGAAAACAGTGTCTCCCATATTGGAGTAGGGGCTGCTTGTGGTTATTAGGCATTTGCAAGCTCTCCGAAGTGTGTGCGCGGCAGGAGAGACAAATCCATGTTTTCGCGCCTTTTTTGCGATTTCAAGGTCGAAAAACACATAGGCCCCAAAATGAAAGAAACGGCTGCCGCGCCAAAACTATGGCTTCAAACTTGATGAAAACAGTCTCTCCCATAATAACTCACGGGCTGCTTGTGTTTTTTAGGCCTTTGCAAGCTCTCCGAAGTGTGTGCGCGGCAGGAGAGACAAATCAATGTTTTCGCGCCTTTTTTGCCATTTCCAGGTCGAAAAACACACAGGCCCCAAAAATAAAGAAATGGCTGTCCAGCCAAAACTGAGGCTTCAAACTTGATGAAAACAGTGTCTCCCATATTGGAGTAGGGGCTGCTTGTGGTTATTAGGCATTTGCAAGCTCTCCGAAGTGTGTGCGCGGCAGGAGAGACAAATCCATGTTTTCGCGCCTTTTTTGCGATTTCAAGGTCGAAAAACACATAGGCCCCAAAATGAAAGAAACGGCTGCCGCGCCAAAACTATGGCTTCAAACTTGATGAAAACAGTCTCTCCCATAATAACTCACGGGCTGCTTGTGTTTTTTAGGCCTTTGCACGCTATCAGAAGTGTGTGCGCGGCAGGAGAGACAAATCCATGTTTTCGCGCCTTTTTTGCCATTTCCAGGTCGAAGAAAACAAAGGCCCCAAAAATAAAGAAACGGCTGTCCAGCCAAAACTGAGGCTTCAAACTTGATTAAAACAGTCTCTCAGACAATAACTCAAGGGCCGCTTGTGTTTTTTAGGCCTTCGCAAGCTATCGGAAGTGTGTGCGCGGCAGGAGAGACAAATCCATGTTTTCGCGCCTTTTTTACGATTTCAAGGTCGAAAAACACATAGGCCCCAAAATGAAAGAAACGGCTGCCGCGCCAAAACTATGGCTTCAAACTTGATGAAAACATTCTCTCCCACAATAACTCAAGGGCAGCTTGTGTTTTTTAGGCCTTCGCAAGCTATCGGAAGTGTGTGCGCGGCAGGAGAGACAAATCAATGTTTTCGCGCCTTTTTTGCCATTTCCAGGTCGAAAAACACACAGGCCCCAAAAATAAAGAAATGGCTGTCCAGCCAAAACTGAGGCTTCAAACTTGATGAAAACAGTGTCTCCTATATTGGAGTAGGGGCTGCTTGTGGTTATTAGGCATTTGCAAGCTCTCCGAAGTGTGTGCGCAGCAGGAGAGACAAATCCATGTTTTTATGCCTTCTTTGGCATTTTCAGGTGGAGAAAAACACAATCCCGAAAGAAAAAGAAAAGGCTGCCGCGCCAACACTGAGGCTTCAAACTTGATGAAAACAGTGTCTCCCATAGTGGAGTAGGGGCTGCTTGTGGTTATTAGGCCTTTGCAAGCTCTCCGAAGTGTGTGCGCGGCAGGAGAGACAAATCAATGTTTTCGCGCCTTTTTTGCCATTTCCAGGTCGAAAAACACACAGGCCCCAAAAATAAAGAAATGGCTGTCCAGCCAAAACTGAGGCTTCAAACTTGATGAAAACAGTGTCTCCCATATTGGAGTAGGGGCTGCTTGTGGTTATTAGGCATTTGCAAGCTCTCCGAAGTGTGTGCGCAGCAGGAGAGACAAATCCATGTTTTTATGCCTTCTTTGGCATTTTCAGGTGGAGAAAAACACAATCCCGAAAGAGAAAGAAAAGGCTGCCGCGCCAACACTGAGGCTTCAAACTTGATGAAAACAGTGTCTCCCATAATGGAGTAGGGGCTGCTTGTGGTTATTAGGCATTTGCAAGCTCTCCGAAGTGTGTGCGCAGCAGGAGAGACAAATCCATGTTTTTATGCCTTCTTTGGCATTTTCAGGTGGAGAAAAACACAATCCCGAAAGAGAAAGAAAAGGCTGCCGCGCCAACACTGAGGCTTCAAACTTGATGAAAACAGTGTCTCCCATAGTGGAGTAGGGGCTGCTTGTGGTTATTAGGCCTTTGCAAGCTCTCCGAAGTGTGTGCGCAGCAGGAGAGACAAATCCATGTTTTTATGCCTTCTTTGGCATTTTCAGGTGGAGAAAAACACAATCCCGAAAGAGAAAGAAAAGGCTGCCGCGCCAACACTGAGGCTTCAAACTTGATGAAAACAGTGTCTCCCATATTGGAGTAGGGGCTGCTTGTGGTTATTAGGCATTTGCAAGCTCTCCGAAGTGTGTGCGCAGCAGGAGAGACAAATCCATGTTTTTATGCCTTCTTTGGCATTTTCAGGTGGAGAAAAACACAATCCCGAAAGAGAAAGAAAAGGCTGCCGCGCCAACACTGAGGCTTCAAACTTGATGAAAACAGTGTCTCCCATAGTGGAGTAGGGGCTGCTTGTGGTTATTAGGCCTTTGCAAGCTCTCCGAAGTGTGTGCGCAGCAGGAAAGACAAATCCATGTTTTTATGCCTTCTTTGGCATTTTCAGGTGGAGAAAAACACAATCCCGAAAGAGAAAGAAAAGGCTGCCGCGCCAACACTGAGGCTTCAAACTTGATGAAAACAGTGTCTCCCATATTGGAGTAGGGGCTGCTTGTGGTTATTAGGCATTTGCAAGCTCTCCGAAGTGTGTGCGCAGCAGGAGAGACAAATCCATGTTTTTATGCCTTCTTTGGCATTTTCAGGTGGAGAAAAACACAATCCCGAAAGAGAAAGAAAAGGCTGCCGCGCCAACACTGAGGCTTCAAACTTGATGAAAACAGTGTCTCCCATAGTGGAGTAGGGGCTGCTTGTGGTTATTAGGCCTTTGCAAGCTCTCCGAAGTGTGTGCGCAGCAGGAGAGACAAATCCATGTTTTTATGCCTTCTTTGGCATTTTCAGGTGGAGAAAAACACAATCCCGAAAGAGAAAGAAAAGGCTGCCGCGCCAACACTGAGGCTTCAAACTTGATGAAAACAGTGTCTCCCATATTGGAGTAGGGGCTGCTTGTGGTTATTAGGCATTTGCAAGCTCTCCGAAGTGTGTGCGCAGCAGGAGAGACAAATCCATGTTTTTATGCCTTCTTTGGCATTTTCAGGTGGAGAAAAACACAATCCCGAAAGAGAAAGAAAAGGCTGCCGCGCCAACACTGAGGCTTCAAACTTGATGAAAACAGTGTCTCCCATAGTGGAGTAGGGGCTGCTTGTGGTTATTAGGCCTTTGCAAGCTCTCCGAAGTGTGTGCGCGGCAGGAGAGACAAATCAATGTTTTCGCGCCTTTTTTGCCATTTCCAGGTCGAAAAACACACAGGCCCCAAAAATAAAGAAATGGCTGTCCAGCCAAAACTGAGGCTTCAAACTTGATGAAAACAGTGTCTCCCATATTGGAGTAGGGGCTGCTTGTGGTTATTAGGCATTTGCAAGCTCTCCGAAGTGTGTGCGCGGCAGGAGAGACAAATCCATGTTTTCGCGCCTTTTTTGCGATTTCAAGGTCGAAAAACACATAGGCCCCAAAATGAAAGAAACGGCTGCCGCGCCAAAACTATGGCTTCAAACTTGATGAAAACAGTCTCTCCCATAATAACTCACGGGCTGCTTGTGTTTTTTAGGCCTTTGCAAGCTCTCCGAAGTGTGTGCGCGGCAGGAGAGACAAATCAATGTTTTCGCGCCTTTTTTGCCATTTCCAGGTCGAAAAACACACAGGCCCCAAAAATAAAGAAATGGCTGTCCAGCCAAAACTGAGGCTTCAAACTTGATGAAAACAGTGTCTCCCATATTGGAGTAGGGGCTGCTTGTGGTTATTAGGCATTTGCAAGCTCTCCGAAGTGTGTGCGCGGCAGGAGAGACAAATCCATGTTTTCGCGCCTTTTTTGCGATTTCAAGGTCGAAAAACACATAGGCCCCAAAATGAAAGAAACGGCTGCCGCGCCAAAACTATGGCTTCAAACTTGATGAAAACAGTCTCTCCCATAATAACTCACGGGCTGCTTGTGTTTTTTAGGCCTTTGCACGCTATCAGAAGTGTGTGCGCGGCAGGAGAGACAAATCCATGTTTTCGCGGCTTTTTTGCCATTTCCAGGTCGAAGAAAACAAAGGCCCCAAAAATAAAGAAACGGCTGTCCAGCCAAAACTGAGGCTTCAAACTTGATTAAAACAGTCTCTCAGACAATAACTCAAGGGCCGCTTGTGTTTTTTAGGCCTTCGCAAGCTATCGGAAGTGTGTGCGCGGCAGGAGAGACAAATCCATGTTTTCGCGCCTTTTTTACGATTTCAAGGTCGAAAAACACATAGGCCCCAAAATGAAAGAAACGGCTGCCGCGCCAAAACTATGGCTTCAAACTTGATGAAAACATTCTCTCCCACAATAACTCAAGGGCAGCTTGTGTTTTTTAGGCCTTCGCAAGCTATCGGAAGTGTGTGCGCGGCAGGAGAGACAAATCAATGTTTTCGCGCCTTTTTTGCCATTTCCAGGTCGAAAAACACACAGGCCCCAAAAATAAAGAAATGGCTGTCCAGCCAAAACTGAGGCTTCAAACTTGATGAAAACAGTGTCTCCTATATTGGAGTAGGGGCTGCTTGTGGTTATTAGGCATTTGCAAGCTCTCCGAAGTGTGTGCGCAGCAGGAGAGACAAATCCATGTTTTTATGCCTTCTTTGGCATTTTCAGGTGGAGAAAAACACAATCCCGAAAGAAAAAGAAAAGGCTGCCGCGCCAACACTGAGGCTTCAAACTTGATGAAAACAGTGTCTCCCATAGTGGAGTAGGGGCTGCTTGTGGTTATTAGGCCTTTGCAAGCTCTCCGAAGTGTGTGCGCGGCAGGAGAGACAAATCAATGTTTTCGCGCCTTTTTTGCCATTTCCAGGTCGAAAAACACACAGGCCCCAAAAATAAAGAAATGGCTGTCCAGCCAAAACTGAGGCTTCAAACTTGATGAAAACAGTGTCTCCCATATTGGAGTAGGGGCTGCTTGTGGTTATTAGGCATTTGCAAGCTCTCCGAAGTGTGTGCGCAGCAGGAGAGACAAATCCATGTTTTTATGCCTTCTTTGGCATTTTCAGGTGGAGAAAAACACAATCCCGAAAGAGAAAGAAAAGGCTGCCGCGCCAACACTGAGGCTTCAAACTTGATGAAAACAGTGTCTCCCATAATGGAGTAGGGGCTGCTTGTGGTTATTAGGCCTTTGCAAGCTCTCCGAAGTGTGTGCGCGGCAGGAGAGACAAATCAATGTTTTCGCGCCTTTTTTGCCATTTCCAGGTCGAAAAACACACAGGCCCCAAAAATAAAGAAATGGCTGTCCAGCCAAAACTGAGGCTTCAAACTTGATGAAAACAGTGTCTCCCATATTGGAGTAGGGGCTGCTTGTGGTTATTAGGCATTTGCAAGCTCTCCGAAGTGTGTGCGCGGCAGGAGAGACAAATCCATGTTTTCGCGCCTTTTTTGCGATTTCAAGGTCGAAAAACACATAGGCCCCAAAATGAAAGAAACGGCTGCCGCGCCAAAACTATGGCTTCAAACTTGATGAAAACAGTCTCTCCCATAATAACTCACGGGCTGCTTGTGTTTTTTAGGCCTTTGCAAGCTCTCCGAAGTGTGTGCGCGGCAGGAGAGACAAATCAATGTTTTCGCGCCTTTTTTGCCATTTCCAGGTCGAAAAACACACAGGCCCCAAAAATAAAGAAATGGCTGTCCAGCCAAAACTGAGGCTTCAAACTTGATGAAAACAGTGTCTCCCATATTGGAGTAGGGGCTGCTTGTGGTTATTAGGCATTTGCAAGCTCTCCGAAGTGTGTGCGCGGCAGGAGAGACAAATCCATGTTTTCGCGCCTTTTTTGCGATTTCAAGGTCGAAAAACACATAGGCCCCAAAATGAAAGAAACGGCTGCCGCGCCAAAACTATGGCTTCAAACTTGATGAAAACAGTCTCTCCCATAATAACTCACGGGCTGCTTGTGTTTTTTAGGCCTTTGCACGCTATCAGAAGTGTGTGCGCGGCAGGAGAGACAAATCCATGTTTTCGCGCCTTTTTTGCCATTTCCAGGTCGAAGAAAACAAAGGCCCCAAAAATAAAGAAACGGCTGTCCAGCCAAAACTGAGGCTTCAAACTTGATTAAAACAGTCTCTCAGACAATAACTCAAGGGCCGCTTGTGTTTTTTAGGCCTTCGCAAGCTATCGGAAGTGTGTGCGCGGCAGGAGAGACAAATCCATGTTTTCGCGCCTTTTTTACGATTTCAAGGTCGAAAAACACATAGGCCCCAAAATGAAAGAAACGGCTGCCGCGCCAAAACTATGGCTTCAAACTTGATGAAAACATTCTCTCCCACAATAACTCAAGGGCAGCTTGTGTTTTTTAGGCCTTCGCAAGCTATCGGAAGTGTGTGCGCGGCAGGAGAGACAAATCAATGTTTTCGCGCCTTTTTTGCCATTTCCAGGTCGAAAAACACACAGGCCCCAAAAATAAAGAAATGGCTGTCCAGCCAAAACTGAGGCTTCAAACTTGATGAAAACAGTGTCTCCTATATTGGAGTAGGGGCTGCTTGTGGTTATTAGGCATTTGCAAGCTCTCCGAAGTGTGTGCGCAGCAGGAGAGACAAATCCATGTTTTTATGCCTTCTTTGGCATTTTCAGGTGGAGAAAAACACAATCCCGAAAGAAAAAGAAAAGGCTGCCGCGCCAACACTGAGGCTTCAAACTTGATGAAAACAGTGTCTCCCATAGTGGAGTAGGGGCTGCTTGTGGTTATTAGGCCTTTGCAAGCTCTCCGAAGTGTGTGCGCGGCAGGAGAGACAAATCAATGTTTTCGCGCCTTTTTTGCCATTTCCAGGTCGAAAAACACACAGGCCCCAAAAATAAAGAAATGGCTGTCCAGCCAAAACTGAGGCTTCAAACTTGATGAAAACAGTGTCTCCCATATTGGAGTAGGGGCTGCTTGTGGTTATTAGGCATTTGCAAGCTCTCCGAAGTGTGTGCGCAGCAGGAGAGACAAATCCATGTTTTTATGCCTTCTTTGGCATTTTCAGGTGGAGAAAAACACAATCCCGAAAGAGAAAGAAAAGGCTGCCGCGCCAACACTGAGGCTTCAAACTTGATGAAAACAGTGTCTCCCATAATGGAGTAGGGGCTGCTTGTGGTTATTAGGCATTTGCAAGCTCTCCGAAGTGTGTGCGCAGCAGGAGAGACAAATCCATGTTTTTATGCCTTCTTTGGCATTTTCAGGTGGAGAAAAACACAATCCCGAAAGAGAAAGAAAAGGCTGCCGCGCCAACACTGAGGCTTCAAACTTGATGAAAACAGTGTCTCCCATAGTGGAGTAGGGGCTGCTTGTGGTTATTAGGCCTTTGCAAGCTCTCCGAAGTGTGTGCGCAGCAGGAGAGACAAATCCATGTTTTTATGCCTTCTTTGGCATTTTCAGGTGGAGAAAAACACAATCCCGAAAGAGAAAGAAAAGGCTGCCGCGCCAACACTGAGGCTTCAAACTTGATGAAAACAGTGTCTCCCATATTGGAGTAGGGGCTGCTTGTGGTTATTAGGCATTTGCAAGCTCTCCGAAGTGTGTGCGCAGCAGGAGAGACAAATCCATGTTTTTATGCCTTCTTTGGCATTTTCAGGTGGAGAAAAACACAATCCCGAAAGAGAAAGAAAAGGCTGCCGCGCCAACACTGAGGCTTCAAACTTGATGAAAACAGTGTCTCCCATAGTGGAGTAGGGGCTGCTTGTGGTTATTAGGCCTTTGCAAGCTCTCCGAAGTGTGTGCGCAGCAGGAGAGACAAATCCATGTTTTTATGCCTTCTTTGGCATTTTCAGGTGGAGAAAAACACAATCCCGAAAGAGAAAGAAAAGGCTGCCGCGCCAACACTGAGGCTTCAAACTTGATGAAAACAGTGTCTCCCATATTGGAGTAGGGGCTGCTTGTGGTTATTAGGCATTTGCAAGCTCTCCGAAGTGTGTGCGCAGCAGGAGAGACAAATCCATGTTTTTATGCCTTCTTTGGCATTTTCAGGTGGAGAAAAACACAATCCCGAAAGAGAAAGAAAAGGCTGCCGCGCCAACACTGAGGCTTCAAACTTGATGAAAACAGTGTCTCCCATAGTGGAGTAGGGGCTGCTTGTGGTTATTAGGCCTTTGCAAGCTCTCCGAAGTGTGTGCGCAGCAGGAGAGACAAATCCATGTTTTTATGCCTTCTTTGGCATTTTCAGGTGGAGAAAAACACAATCCCGAAAGAGAAAGAAAAGGCTGCCGCGCCAACACTGAGGCTTCAAACTTGATGAAAACAGTGTCTCCCATATTGGAGTAGGGGCTGCTTGTGGTTATTAGGCATTTGCAAGCTCTCCGAAGTGTGTGCGCAGCAGGAGAGACAAATCCATGTTTTTATGCCTTCTTTGGCATTTTCAGGTGGAGAAAAACACAATCCCGAAAGAGAAAGAAAAGGCTGCCGCGCCAACACTGAGGCTTCAAACTTGATGAAAACAGTGTCTCCCATAGTGGAGTAGGGGCTGCTTGTGGTTATTAGGCCTTTGCAAGCTCTCCGAAGTGTGTGCGCGGCAGGAGAGACAAATCAATGTTTTCGCGCCTTTTTTGCCATTTCCAGGTCGAAAAACACACAGGCCCCAAAAATAAAGAAATGGCTGTCCAGCCAAAACTGAGGCTTCAAACTTGATGAAAACAGTGTCTCCCATATTGGAGTAGGGGCTGCTTGTGGTTATTAGGCATTTGCAAGCTCTCCGAAGTGTGTGCGCGGCAGGAGAGACAAATCCATGTTTTCGCGCCTTTTTTGCGATTTCAAGGTCGAAAAACACATAGGCCCCAAAATGAAAGAAACGGCTGCCGCGCCAAAACTATGGCTTCAAACTTGATGAAAACAGTCTCTCCCATAATAACTCACGGGCTGCTTGTGTTTTTTAGGCCTTTGCAAGCTCTCCGAAGTGTGTGCGCGGCAGGAGAGACAAATCAATGTTTTCGCGCCTTTTTTGCCATTTCCAGGTCGAAAAACACACAGGCCCCAAAAATAAAGAAATGGCTGTCCAGCCAAAACTGAGGCTTCAAACTTGATGAAAACAGTGTCTCCCATATTGGAGTAGGGGCTGCTTGTGGTTATTAGGCATTTGCAAGCTCTCCGAAGTGTGTGCGCGGCAGGAGAGACAAATCCATGTTTTCGCGCCTTTTTTGCGATTTCAAGGTCGAAAAACACATAGGCCCCAAAATGAAAGAAACGGCTGCCGCGCCAAAACTATGGCTTCAAACTTGATGAAAACAGTCTCTCCCATAATAACTCACGGGCTGCTTGTGTTTTTTAGGCCTTTGCAAGCTCTCCGAAGTGTGTGCGCGGCAGGAGAGACAAATCAATGTTTTCGCGCCTTTTTTGCCATTTCCAGGTCGAAAAACACACAGGCCCCAAAAATAAAGAAATGGCTGTCCAGCCAAAACTGAGGCTTCAAACTTGATGAAAACAGTGTCTCCCATATTGGAGTAGGGGCTGCTTGTGGTTATTAGGCATTTGCAAGCTCTCCGAAGTGTGTGCGCGGCAGGAGAGACAAATCCATGTTTTCGCGCCTTTTTTGCGATTTCAAGGTCGAAAAACACATAGGCCCCAAAATGAAAGAAACGGCTGCCGCGCCAAAACTATGGCTTCAAACTTGATGAAAACAGTCTCTCCCATAATAACTCACGGGCTGCTTGTGTTTTTTAGGCCTTTGCACGCTATCAGAAGTGTGTGCGCGGCAGGAGAGACAAATCCATGTTTTCGCGCCTTTTTTGCCATTTCCAGGTCGAAGAAAACAAAGGCCCCAAAAATAAAGAAACGGCTGTCCAGCCAAAACTGAGGCTTCAAACTTGATTAAAACAGTCTCTCAGACAATAACTCAAGGGCCGCTTGTGTTTTTTAGGCCTTCGCAAGCTATCGGAAGTGTGTGCGCGGCAGGAGAGACAAATCCATGTTTTCGCGCCTTTTTTACGATTTCAAGGTCGAAAAACACATAGGCCCCAAAATGAAAGAAACGGCTGCCGCGCCAAAACTATGGCTTCAAACTTGATGAAAACATTCTCTCCCACAATAACTCAAGGGCAGCTTGTGTTTTTTAGGCCTTCGCAAGCTATCGGAAGTGTGTGCGCGGCAGGAGAGACAAATCAATGTTTTCGCGCCTTTTTTGCCATTTCCAGGTCGAAAAACACACAGGCCCCAAAAATAAAGAAATGGCTGTCCAGCCAAAACTGAGGCTTCAAACTTGATGAAAACAGTGTCTCCTATATTGGAGTAGGGGCTGCTTGTGGTTATTAGGCATTTGCAAGCTCTCCGAAGTGTGTGCGCAGCAGGAGAGACAAATCCATGTTTTTATGCCTTCTTTGGCATTTTCAGGTGGAGAAAAACACAATCCCGAAAGAAAAAGAAAAGGCTGCCGCGCCAACACTGAGGCTTCAAACTTGATGAAAACAGTGTCTCCCATAGTGGAGTAGGGGCTGCTTGTGGTTATTAGGCCTTTGCAAGCTCTCCGAAGTGTGTGCGCGGCAGGAGAGACAAATCAATGTTTTCGCGCCTTTTTTGCCATTTCCAGGTCGAAAAACACACAGGCCCCAAAAATAAAGAAATGGCTGTCCAGCCAAAACTGAGGCTTCAAACTTGATGAAAACAGTGTCTCCCATATTGGAGTAGGGGCTGCTTGTGGTTATTAGGCATTTGCAAGCTCTCCGAAGTGTGTGCGCAGCAGGAGAGACAAATCCATGTTTTTATGCCTTCTTTGGCATTTTCAGGTGGAGAAAAACACAATCCCGAAAGAGAAAGAAAAGGCTGCCGCGCCAACACTGAGGCTTCAAACTTGATGAAAACAGTGTCTCCCATAATGGAGTAGGGGCTGCTTGTGGTTATTAGGCATTTGCAAGCTCTCCGAAGTGTGTGCGCAGCAGGAGAGACAAATCCATGTTTTTATGCCTTCTTTGGCATTTTCAGGTGGAGAAAAACACAATCCCGAAAGAGAAAGAAAAGGCTGCCGCGCCAACACTGAGGCTTCAAACTTGATGAAAACAGTGTCTCCCATAGTGGAGTAGGGGCTGCTTGTGGTTATTAGGCCTTTGCAAGCTCTCCGAAGTGTGTGCGCAGCAGGAGAGACAAATCCATGTTTTTATGCCTTCTTTGGCATTTTCAGGTGGAGAAAAACACAATCCCGAAAGAGAAAGAAAAGGCTGCCGCGCCAACACTGAGGCTTCAAACTTGATGAAAACAGTGTCTCCCATATTGGAGTAGGGGCTGCTTGTGGTTATTAGGCATTTGCAAGCTCTCCGAAGTGTGTGCGCAGCAGGAGAGACAAATCCATGTTTTTATGCCTTCTTTGGCATTTTCAGGTGGAGAAAAACACAATCCCGAAAGAGAAAGAAAAGGCTGCCGCGCCAACACTGAGGCTTCAAACTTGATGAAAACAGTGTCTCCCATAGTGGAGTAGGGGCTGCTTGTGGTTATTAGGCCTTTGCAAGCTCTCCGAAGTGTGTGCGCAGCAGGAGAGACAAATCCATGTTTTTATGCCTTCTTTGGCATTTTCAGGTGGAGAAAAACACAATTCCGAAAGAGAAAGAAAAGGCTGCCGCGCCAACACTGAGGCTTCAAACTTGATGAAAACAGTGTCTCCCATATTGGAGTAGGGGCTGCTTGTGGTTATTAGGCATTTGCAAGCTCTCCGAAGTGTGTGCGCAGCAGGAGAGACAAATCCATGTTTTTATGCCTTCTTTGGCATTTTCAGGTGGAGAAAAACACAATCCCGAAAGAGAAAGAAAAGGCTGCCGCGCCAACACTGAGGCTTCAAACTTGATGAAAACAGTGTCTCCCATAGTGGAGTAGGGGCTGCTTGTGGTTATTAGGCCTTTGCAAGCTCTCCGAAGTGTGTGCGCAGCAGGAAAGACAAATCCATGTTTTTATGCCTTCTTTGGCATTTTCAGGTGGAGAAAAACACAATCCCGAAAGAGAAAGAAAAGGCTGCCGCGCCAACACTGAGGCTTCAAACTTGATGAAAACAGTGTCTCCCATATTGGAGTAGGGGCTGCTTGTGGTTATTAGGCATTTGCAAGCTCTCCGAAGTGTGTGCGCAGCAGGAGAGACAAATCCATGTTTTTATGCCTTCTTTGGCATTTTCAGGTGGAGAAAAACACAATCCCGAAAGAGAAAGAAAAGGCTGCCGCGCCAACACTGAGGCTTCAAACTTGATGAAAACAGTGTCTCCCATAGTGGAGTAGGGGCTGCTTGTGGTTATTAGGCCTTTGCAAGCTCTCCGAAGTGTGTGCGCAGCAGGAGAGACAAATCCATGTTTTTATGCCTTCTTTGGCATTTTCAGGTGGAGAAAAACACAATCCCGAAAGAGAAAGAAAAGGCTGCCGCGCCAACACTGAGGCTTCAAACTTGATGAAAACAGTGTCTCCCATATTGGAGTAGGGGCTGCTTGTGGTTATTAGGCATTTGCAAGCTCTCCGAAGTGTGTGCGCAGCAGGAGAGACAAATCCATGTTTTTATGCCTTCTTTGGCATTTTCAGGTGGAGAAAAACACAATCCCGAAAGAGAAAGAAAAGGCTGCCGCGCCAACACTGAGGCTTCAAACTTGATGAAAACAGTGTCTCCCATAGTGGAGTAGGGGCTGCTTGTGGTTATTAGGCCTTTGCAAGCTCTCCGAAGTGTGTGCGCAGCAGGAAAGACAAATCCATGTTTTTATGCCTTCTTTGGCATTTTCAGGTGGAGAAAAACACAATCCCGAAAGAGAAAGAAAAGGCTGCCGCGCCAACACTGAGGCTTCAAACTTGATGAAAACAGTGTCTCCCATATTGGAGTAGGGGCTGCTTGTGGTTATTAGGCATTTGCAAGCTCTCCGAAGTGTGTGCGCAGCAGGAGAGACAAATCCATGTTTTTATGCCTTCTTTGGCATTTTCAGGTGGAGAAAAACACAATCCCGAAAGAGAAAGAAAAGGCTGCCGCGCCAACACTGAGGCTTCAAACTTGATGAAAACAGTGTCTCCCATAGTGGAGTAGGGGCTGCTTGTGGTTATTAGGCCTTTGCAAGCTCTCCGAAGTGTGTGCGCAGCAGGAGAGACAAATCCATGTTTTTATGCCTTCTTTGGCATTTTCAGGTGGAGAAAAACACAATCCCGAAAGAGAAAGAAAAGGCTGCCGCGCCAACACTGAGGCTTCAAACTTGATGAAAACAGTGTCTCCCATATTGGAGTAGGGGCTGCTTGTGGTTATTAGGCATTTGCAAGCTCTCCGAAGTGTGTGCGCAGCAGGAGAGACAAATCCATGTTTTTATGCCTTCTTTGGCATTTTCAGGTGGAGAAAAACACAATCCCGAAAGAGAAAGAAAAGGCTGCCGCGCCAACACTGAGGCTTCAAACTTGATGAAAACAGTGTCTCCCATAGTGGAGTAGGGGCTGCTTGTGGTTATTAGGCCTTTGCAAGCTCTCCGAAGTGTGTGCGCAGCAGGAAAGACAAATCCATGTTTTTATGCCTTCTTTGGCATTTTCAGGTGGAGAAAAACACAATCCCGAAAGAGAAAGAAAAGGCTGCCGCGCCAACACTGAGGCTTCAAACTTGATGAAAACAGTGTCTCCCATATTGGAGTAGGGGCTGCTTGTGGTTATTAGGCATTTGCAAGCTCTCCGAAGTGTGTGCGCAGCAGGAGAGACAAATCCATGTTTTTATGCCTTCTTTGGCATTTTCAGGTGGAGAAAAACACAATCCCGAAAGAGAAAGAAAAGGCTGCCGCGCCAACACTGAGGCTTCAAACTTGATGAAAACAGTGTCTCCCATAGTGGAGTAGGGGCTGCTTGTGGTTATTAGGCCTTTGCAAGCTCTCCGAAGTGTGTGCGCAGCAGGAGAGACAAATCCATGTTTTTATGCCTTCTTTGGCATTTTCAGGTGGAGAAAAACACAATCCCGAAAGAGAAAGAAAAGGCTGCCGCGCCAACACTGAGGCTTCAAACTTGATGAAAACAGTGTCTCCCATATTGGAGTAGGGGCTGCTTGTGGTTATTAGGCATTTGCAAGCTCTCCGAAGTGTGTGCGCAGCAGGAGAGACAAATCCATGTTTTTATGCCTTCTTTGGCATTTTCAGGTGGAGAAAAACACAATCCCGAAAGAGAAAGAAAAGGCTGCCGCGCCAACACTGAGGCTTCAAACTTGATGAAAACAGTGTCTCCCATAGTGGAGTAGGGGCTGCTTGTGGTTATTAGGCCTTTGCAAGCTCTCCGAAGTGTGTGCGCGGCAGGAGAGACAAATCAATGTTTTCGCGCCTTTTTTGCCATTTCCAGGTCGAAAAACACACAGGCCCCAAAAATAAAGAAATGGCTGTCCAGCCAAAACTGAGGCTTCAAACTTGATGAAAACAGTGTCTCCCATATTGGAGTAGGGGCTGCTTGTGGTTATTAGGCATTTGCAAGCTCTCCGAAGTGTGTGCGCGGCAGGAGAGACAAATCCATGTTTTCGCGCCTTTTTTGCGATTTCAAGGTCGAAAAACACATAGGCCCCAAAATGAAAGAAACGGCTGCCGCGCCAAAACTATGGCTTCAAACTTGATGAAAACAGTCTCTCCCATAATAACTCACGGGCTGCTTGTGTTTTTTAGGCCTTTGCAAGCTCTCCGAAGTGTGTGCGCGGCAGGAGAGACAAATCAATGTTTTCGCGCCTTTTTTGCCATTTCCAGGTCGAAAAACACACAGGCCCCAAAAATAAAGAAATGGCTGTCCAGCCAAAACTGAGGCTTCAAACTTGATGAAAACAGTGTCTCCCATATTGGAGTAGGGGCTGCTTGTGGTTATTAGGCATTTGCAAGCTCTCCGAAGTGTAGTGCGCGGCAGGAGAGACAAATCCATGTTTTCGCGCCTTTTTTGCGATTTCAAGGTCGAAAAACACATAGGCCCCAAAATGAAAGAAACGGCTGCCGCGCCAAAACTATGGCTTCAAACTTGATGAAAACAGTCTCTCCCATAATAACTCACGGGCTGCTTGTGTTTTTTAGGCCTTTGCACGCTATCAGAAGTGTGTGCGCGGCAGGAGAGACAAATCCATGTTTTCGCGCCTTTTTTGCCATTTCCAGGTCGAAGAAAACAAAGGCCCAAAAATAAAGAAACGGCTGTCCAGCGAAAACTGAGGCTTCAAACTTGATTAAAACAGTCTCTCAGACAATAACTCAAGGGCCGCTTGTGTTTTTTAGGCCTTCGCAAGCTATCGGAAGTGTGTGCGCGGCAGGAGAGACAAATCCATGTTTTCGCGCCTTTTTTACGATTTCAAGGTCGAAAAACACATAGGCCCCAAAATGAAAGAAACGGCTGCCGCGCCAAAACTATGGCTTCAAACTTGATGAAAACATTCTCTCCCACAATAACTCAAGGGCAGCTTGTGTTTTTTAGGCCTTCGCAAGCTATCGGAAGTGTGTGCGCGGCAGGAGAGACAAATCAATGTTTTCGCGCCTTTTTTGCCATTTCCAGGTCGAAAAACACACAGGCCCCAAAAATAAAGAAATGGCTGTCCAGCCAAAACTGAGGCTTCAAACTTGATGAAAACAGTGTCTCCTATATTGGAGTAGGGGCTGCTTGTGGTTATTAGGCATTTGCAAGCTCTCCGAAGTGTGTGCGCAGCAGGAGAGACAAATCCATGTTTTTATGCCTTCTTTGGCATTTTCAGGTGGAGAAAAACACAATCCCGAAAGAAAAAGAAAAGGCTGCCGCGCCAACACTGAGGCTTCAAACTTGATGAAAACAGTGTCTCCCATAGTGGAGTAGGGGCTGCTTGTGGTTATTAGGCCTTTGCAAGCTCTCCGAAGTGTGTGCGCGGCAGGAGAGACAAATCAATGTTTTCGCGCCTTTTTTGCCATTTCCAGGTCGAAAAACACACAGGCCCCAAAAATAAAGAAATGGCTGTCCAGCCAAAACTGAGGCTTCAAACTTGATGAAAACAGTGTCTCCCATATTGGAGTAGGGGCTGCTTGTGGTTATTAGGCATTTGCAAGCTCTCCGAAGTGTGTGCGCAGCAGGAGAGACAAATCCATGTTTTTATGCCTTCTTTGGCATTTTCAGGTGGAGAAAAACACAATCCCGAAAGAGAAAGAAAAGGCTGCCGCGCCAACACTGAGGCTTCAAACTTGATGAAAACAGTGTCTCCCATAATGGAGTAGGGGCTGCTTGTGGTTATTAGGCATTTGCAAGCTCTCCGAAGTGTGTGCGCAGCAGGAGAGACAAATCCATGTTTTTATGCCTTCTTTGGCATTTTCAGGTGGAGAAAAACACAATCCCGAAAGAGAAAGAAAAGGCTGCCGCGCCAACACTGAGGCTTCAAACTTGATGAAAACAGTGTCTCCCATAGTGGAGTAGGGGCTGCTTGTGGTTATTAGGCCTTTGCAAGCTCTCCGAAGTGTGTGCGCAGCAGGAGAGACAAATCCATGTTTTTATGCCTTCTTTGGCATTTTCAGGTGGAGAAAAACACAATCCCGAAAGAGAAAGAAAAGGCTGCCGCGCCAACACTGAGGCTTCAAACTTGATGAAAACAGTGTCTCCCATATTGGAGTAGGGGCTGCTTGTGGTTATTAGGCATTTGCAAGCTCTCCGAAGTGTGTGCGCAGCAGGAGAGACAAATCCATGTTTTTATGCCTTCTTTGGCATTTTCAGGTGGAGAAAAACACAATCCCGAAAGAGAAAGAAAAGGCTGCCGCGCCAACACTGAGGCTTCAAACTTGATGAAAACAGTGTCTCCCATAGTGGAGTAGGGGCTGCTTGTGGTTATTAGGCCTTTGCAAGCTCTCCGAAGTGTGTGCGCAGCAGGAGAGACAAATCCATGTTTTTATGCCTTCTTTGGCATTTTCAGGTGGAGAAAAACACAATCCCGAAAGAGAAAGAAAAGGCTGCCGCGCCAACACTGAGGCTTCAAACTTGATGAAAACAGTGTCTCCCATATTGGAGTAGGGGCTGCTTGTGGTTATTAGGCATTTGCAAGCTCTCCGAAGTGTGTGCGCAGCAGGAGAGACAAATCCATGTTTTTATGCCTTCTTTGGCATTTTCAGGTGGAGAAAAACACAATCCCGAAAGAGAAAGAAAAGGCTGCCGCGCCAACACTGAGGCTTCAAACTTGATGAAAACAGTGTCTCCCATAGTGGAGTAGGGGCTGCTTGTGGTTATTAGGCCTTTGCAAGCTCTCCGAAGTGTGTGCGCGGCAGGAGAGACAAATCAATGTTTTCGCGCCTTTTTTGCCATTTCCAGGTCGAAAAACACACAGGCCCCAAAAATAAAGAAATGGCTGTCCAGCCAAAACTGAGGCTTCAAACTTGATGAAAACAGTGTCTCCCATATTGGAGTAGGGGCTGCTTGTGGTTATTAGGCATTTGCAAGCTCTCCGAAGTGTGTGCGCGGCAGGAGAGACAAATCCATGTTTTCGCGCCTTTTTTGCGATTTCAAGGTCGAAAAACACATAGGCCCCAAAATGAAAGAAACGGCTGCCGCGCCAAAACTATGGCTTCAAACTTGATGAAAACAGTCTCTCCCATAATAACTCACGGGCTGCTTGTGTTTTTTAGGCCTTTGCAAGCTCTCCGAAGTGTGTGCGCGGCAGGAGAGACAAATCAATGTTTTCGCGCCTTTTTTGCCATTTCCAGGTCGAAAAACACACAGGCCCCAAAAATAAAGAAATGGCTGTCCAGCCAAAACTGAGGCTTCAAACTTGATGAAAACAGTGTCTCCCATATTGGAGTAGGGGCTGCTTGTGGTTATTAGGCATTTGCAAGCTCTCCGAAGTGTGTGCGCGGCAGGAGAGACAAATCCATGTTTTCGCGCCTTTTTTGCGATTTCAAGGTCGAAAAACACATAGGCCCCAAAATGAAAGAAACGGCTGCCGCGCCAAAACTATGGCTTCAAACTTGATGAAAACAGTCTCTCCCATAATAACTCACGGGCTGCTTGTGTTTTTTAGGCCTTTGCACGCTATCAGAAGTGTGTGCGCGGCAGGAGAGACAAATCCATGTTTTCGCGGCTTTTTTGCCATTTCCAGGTCGAAGAAAACAAAGGCCCCAAAAATAAAGAAACGGCTGTCCAGCCAAAACTGAGGCTTCAAACTTGATTAAAACAGTCTCTCAGACAATAACTCAAGGGCCGCTTGTGTTTTTTAGGCCTTCGCAAGCTATCGGAAGTGTGTGCGCGGCAGGAGAGACAAATCCATGTTTTCGCGCCTTTTTTACGATTTCAAGGTCGAAAAACACATAGGCCCCAAAATGAAAGAAACGGCTGCCGCGCCAAAACTATGGCTTCAAACTTGATGAAAACATTCTCTCCCACAATAACTCAAGGGCAGCTTGTGTTTTTTAGGCCTTCGCAAGCTATCGGAAGTGTGTGCGCGGCAGGAGAGACAAATCAATGTTTTCGCGCCTTTTTTGCCATTTCCAGGTCGAAAAACACACAGGCCCCAAAAATAAAGAAATGGCTGTCCAGCCAAAACTGAGGCTTCAAACTTGATGAAAACAGTGTCTCCTATATTGGAGTAGGGGCTGCTTGTGGTTATTAGGCATTTGCAAGCTCTCCGAAGTGTGTGCGCAGCAGGAGAGACAAATCCATGTTTTTATGCCTTCTTTGGCATTTTCAGGTGGAGAAAAACACAATCCCGAAAGAAAAAGAAAAGGCTGCCGCGCCAACACTGAGGCTTCAAACTTGATGAAAACAGTGTCTCCCATAGTGGAGTAGGGGCTGCTTGTGGTTATTAGGCCTTTGCAAGCTCTCCGAAGTGTGTGCGCGGCAGGAGAGACAAATCAATGTTTTCGCGCCTTTTTTGCCATTTCCAGGTCGAAAAACACACAGGCCCCAAAAATAAAGAAATGGCTGTCCAGCCAAAACTGAGGCTTCAAACTTGATGAAAACAGTGTCTCCCATATTGGAGTAGGGGCTGCTTGTGGTTATTAGGCATTTGCAAGCTCTCCGAAGTGTGTGCGCAGCAGGAGAGACAAATCCATGTTTTTATGCCTTCTTTGGCATTTTCAGGTGGAGAAAAACACAATCCCGAAAGAGAAAGAAAAGGCTGCCGCGCCAACACTGAGGCTTCAAACTTGATGAAAACAGTGTCTCCCATAATGGAGTAGGGGCTGCTTGTGGTTATTAGGCATTTGCAAGCTCTCCGAAGTGTGTGCGCAGCCCCTACTCCAATATAGGAGACACTGTTTTCATCAAGTTTGAAGCCTCAGTTTTGGCTGGACAGCCATTTCTTTATTTTTGGGGCCTGTGTGTTTTTCGACCTGGAAATGGCAAAAAAGGCGCGAAAACATTGATTTGTCTCTCCTGCCGCGCACACACTTCCGATAGCTTGCGAAGGCCTAAAAAACACAAGCTGCCCTTGAGTTATTGTGGGAGAGAATGTTTTCATCAAGTTTGAAGCCATAGTTTTGGCGCGGCAGCCGTTTCTTTCATTTTGGGGCCTATGTGTTTTTCGACCTTGAAATCGTAAAAAAGGCGCGAAAACATGGATTTGTCTCTCCTGCCGCGCACACACTTCCGATAGCTTGCGAAGGCCTAAAAAACACAAGCGGCCCTTGAGTTATTGTCTGAGAGACTGTTTTAATCAAGTTTGAAGCCTCAGTTTTGGCTGGACAGCCGTTTCTTTATTTTTGGGGCCTTTGTTTTCTTCGACCTGGAAATGGCAAAAAAGCCGCGAAAACATGGATTTGTCTCTCCTGCCGCGCACACACTTCTGATAGCGTGCAAAGGCCTAAAAAACACAAGCAGCCCGTGAGTTATTATGGGAGAGACTGTTTTCATCAAGTTTGAAGCCATAGTTTTGGCGCGGCAGCCGTTTCTTTCATTTTGGGGCCTATGTGTTTTTCGACCTTGAAATCGCAAAAAAGGCGCGAAAACATGGATTTGTCTCTCCTGCCGCGCACACACTTCGGAGAGCTTGCAAATGCCTAATAACCACAAGCAGCCCCTACTCCAATATGGGAGACACTGTTTTCATCAAGTTTGAAGCCTCAGTTTTGGCTGGACAGCCATTTCTTTATTTTTGGGGCCTGTGTGTTTTTCGACCTGGAAATGGCAAAAAAGGCGCGAAAACATTGATTTGTCTCTCCTGCCGCGCACACACTTCGGAGAGCTTGCAAAGGCCTAAAAAACACAAGCAGCCCGTGAGTTATTATGGGAGAGACTGTTTTCATCAAGTTTGAAGCCATAGTTTTGGCGCGGCAGCCGTTTCTTTCATTTTGGGGCCTATGTGTTTTTCGACCTTGAAATCGCAAAAAAGGCGCGAAAACATGGATTTGTCTCTCCTGCCGCGCACACACTTCGGAGAGCTTGCAAATGCCTAATAACCACAAGCAGCCCCTACTCCAATATGGGAGACACTGTTTTCATCAAGTTTGAAGCCTCAGTTTTGGCTGGACAGCCATTTCTTTATTTTTGGGGCCTGTGTGTTTTTCGACCTGGAAATGGCAAAAAAGGCGCGAAAACATTGATTTGTCTCTCCTGCCGCGCACACACTTCGGAGAGCTTGCAAAGGCCTAATAACCACAAGCAGCCCCTACTCCATTATGGGAGACACTGTTTTCATCAAGTTTGAAGCCTCAGTGTTGGCGCGGCAGCCTTTTCTTTCTCTTTCGGGATTGTGTTTTTCTCCACCTGAAAATGCCAAAGAAGGCATAAAAACATGGATTTGTCTCTCCTGCTGCGCACACACTTCGGAGAGCTTGCAAATGCCTAATAACCACAAGCAGCCCCTACTCCAATATGGGAGACACTGTTTTCATCAAGTTTGAAGCCTCAGTTTTGGCTGGACAGCCATTTCTTTATTTTTGGGGCCTGTGTGTTTTTCGACCTGGAAATGGCAAAAAAGGCGCGAAAACATTGATTTGTCTCTCCTGCCGCGCACACACTTCGGAGAGCTTGCAAAGGCCTAATAACCACAAGCAGCCCCTACTCCACTATGGGAGACACTGTTTTCATCAAGTTTGAAGCCTCAGTGTTGGCGCGGCAGCCTTTTCTTTTTCTTTCGGGATTGTGTTTTTCTCCACCTGAAAATGCCAAAGAAGGCATAAAAACATGGATTTGTCTCTCCTGCTGCGCACACACTTCGGAGAGCTTGCAAATGCCTAATAACCACAAGCAGCCCCTACTCCAATATAGGAGACACTGTTTTCATCAAGTTTGAAGCCTCAGTTTTGGCTGGACAGCCATTTCTTTATTTTTGGGGCCTGTGTGTTTTTCGACCTGGAAATGGCAAAAAAGGCGCGAAAACATTGATTTGTCTCTCCTGCCGCGCACACACTTCCGATAGCTTGCGAAGGCCTAAAAAACACAAGCTGCCCTTGAGTTATTGTGGGAGAGAATGTTTTCATCAAGTTTGAAGCCATAGTTTTGGCGCGGCAGCCGTTTCTTTCATTTTGGGGCCTATGTGTTTTTCGACCTTGAAATCGTAAAAAAGGCGCGAAAACATGGATTTGTCTCTCCTGCCGCGCACACACTTCCGATAGCTTGCGAAGGCCTAAAAAACACAAGCGGCCCTTGAGTTATTGTCTGAGAGACTGTTTTAATCAAGTTTGAAGCCTCAGTTTTGGCTGGACAGCCGTTTCTTTATTTTTGGGGCCTTTGTTTTCTTCGACCTGGAAATGGCAAAAAAGGCGCGAAAACATGGATTTGTCTCTCCTGCCGCGCACACACTTCTGATAGCGTGCAAAGGCCTAAAAAACACAAGCAGCCCGTGAGTTATTATGGGAGAGACTGTTTTCATCAAGTTTGAAGCCATAGTTTTGGCGCGGCAGCCGTTTCTTTCATTTTGGGGCCTATGTGTTTTTCGACCTTGAAATCGCAAAAAAGGCGCGAAAACATGGATTTGTCTCTCCTGCCGCGCACACACTTCGGAGAGCTTGCAAATGCCTAATAACCACAAGCAGCCCCTACTCCAATATGGGAGACACTGTTTTCATCAAGTTTGAAGCCTCAGTTTTGGCTGGACAGCCATTTCTTTATTTTTGGGGCCTGTGTGTTTTTCGACCTGGAAATGGCAAAAAAGGCGCGAAAACATTGATTTGTCTCTCCTGCCGCGCACACACTTCGGAGAGCTTGCAAAGGCCTAAAAAACACAAGCAGCCCGTGAGTTATTATGGGAGAGACTGTTTTCATCAAGTTTGAAGCCATAGTTTTGGCGCGGCAGCCGTTTCTTTCATTTTGGGGCCTATGTGTTTTTCGACCTTGAAATCGCAAAAAAGGCGCGAAAACATGGATTTGTCTCTCCTGCCGCGCACACACTTCGGAGAGCTTGCAAATGCCTAATAACCACAAGCAGCCCCTACTCCAATATGGGAGACACTGTTTTCATCAAGTTTGAAGCCTCAGTTTTGGCTGGACAGCCATTTCTTTATTTTTGGGGCCTGTGTGTTTTTCGACCTGGAAATGGCAAAAAAGGCGCGAAAACATTGATTTGTCTCTCCTGCCGCGCACACACTTCGGAGAGCTTGCAAAGGCCTAAAAAACACAAGCAGCCCGTGAGTTATTATGGGAGAGACTGTTTTCATCAAGTTTGAAGCCATAGTTTTGGCGCGGCAGCCGTTTCTTTCATTTTGGGGCCTATGTGTTTTTCGACCTTGAAATCGCAAAAAAGGCGCGAAAACATGGATTTGTCTCTCCTGCCGCGCACACACTTCGGAGAGCTTGCAAATGCCTAATAACCACAAGCAGCCCCTACTCCAATATGGGAGACACTGTTTTCATCAAGTTTGAAGCCTCAGTTTTGGCTGGACAGCCATTTCTTTATTTTTGGGGCCTGTGTGTTTTTCGACCTGGAAATGGCAAAAAAGGCGCGAAAACATTGATTTGTCTCTCCTGCCGCGCACACACTTCGGAGAGCTTGCAAAGGCCTAATAACCACAAGCAGCCCCTACTCCACTATGGGAGACACTGTTTTCATCAAGTTTGAAGCCTCAGTGTTGGCGCGGCAGCCTTTTCTTTCTCTTTCGGGATTGTGTTTTTCTCCACCTGAAAATGCCAAAGAAGGCATAAAAACATGGATTTGTCTCTCCTGCTGCGCACACACTTCGGAGAGCTTGCAAATGCCTAATAACCACAAGCAGCCCCTACTCCAATATGGGAGACACTGTTTTCATCAAGTTTGAAGCCTCAGTGTTGGCGCGGCAGCCTTTTCTTTCTCTTTCGGGATTGTGTTTTTCTCCACCTGAAAATGCCAAAGAAGGCATAAAAACATGGATTTGTCTCTCCTGCTGCGCACACACTTCGGAGAGCTTGCAAAGGCCTAATAACCACAAGCAGCCCCTACTCCACTATGGGAGACACTGTTTTCATCAAGTTTGAAGCCTCAGTGTTGGCGCGGCAGCCTTTTCTTTCTCTTTCGGGATTGTGTTTTTCTCCACCTGAAAATGCCAAAGAAGGCATAAAAACATGGATTTGTCTCTCCTGCTGCGCACACACTTCGGAGAGCTTGCAAATGCCTAATAACCACAAGCAGCCCCTACTCCAATATGGGAGACACTGTTTTCATCAAGTTTGAAGCCTCAGTGTTGGCGCGGCAGCCTTTTCTTTCTCTTTCGGGATTGTGTTTTTCTCCACCTGAAAATGCCAAAGAAGGCATAAAAACATGGATTTGTCTTTCCTGCTGCGCACACACTTCGGAGAGCTTGCAAAGGCCTAATAACCACAAGCAGCCCCTACTCCACTATGGGAGACACTGTTTTCATCAAGTTTGAAGCCTCAGTGTTGGCGCGGCAGCCTTTTCTTTCTCTTTCGGGATTGTGTTTTTCTCCACCTGAAAATGCCAAAGAAGGCATAAAAACATGGATTTGTCTCTCCTGCTGCGCACACACTTCGGAGAGCTTGCAAATGCCTAATAACCACAAGCAGCCCCTACTCCAATATGGGAGACACTGTTTTCATCAAGTTTGAAGCCTCAGTGTTGGCGCGGCAGCCTTTTCTTTCTCTTTCGGGATTGTGTTTTTCTCCACCTGAAAATGCCAAAGAAGGCATAAAAACATGGATTTGTCTCTCCTGCTGCGCACACACTTCGGAGAGCTTGCAAAGGCCTAATAACCACAAGCAGCCCCTACTCCACTATGGGAGACACTGTTTTCATCAAGTTTGAAGCCTCAGTGTTGGCGCGGCAGCCTTTTCTTTCTCTTTCGGGATTGTGTTTTTCTCCACCTGAAAATGCCAAAGAAGGCATAAAAACATGGATTTGTCTCTCCTGCTGCGCACACACTTCGGAGAGCTTGCAAATGCCTAATAACCACAAGCAGCCCCTACTCCATTATGGGAGACACTGTTTTCATCAAGTTTGAAGCCTCAGTGTTGGCGCGGCAGCCTTTTCTTTCTCTTTCGGGATTGTGTTTTTCTCCACCTGAAAATGCCAAAGAAGGCATAAAAACATGGATTTGTCTCTCCTGCTGCGCACACACTTCGGAGAGCTTGCAAATGCCTAATAACCACAAGCAGCCCCTACTCCAATATGGGAGACACTGTTTTCATCAAGTTTGAAGCCTCAGTTTTGGCTGGACAGCCATTTCTTTATTTTTGGGGCCTGTGTGTTTTTCGACCTGGAAATGGCAAAAAAGGCGCGAAAACATTGATTTGTCTCTCCTGCCGCGCACACACTTCGGAGAGCTTGCAAAGGCCTAATAACCACAAGCAGCCCCTACTCCACTATGGGAGACACTGTTTTCATCAAGTTTGAAGCCTCAGTGTTGGCGCGGCAGCCTTTTCTTTTTCTTTCGGGATTGTGTTTTTCTCCACCTGAAAATGCCAAAGAAGGCATAAAAACATGGATTTGTCTCTCCTGCTGCGCACACACTTCGGAGAGCTTGCAAATGCCTAATAACCACAAGCAGCCCCTACTCCAATATAGGAGACACTGTTTTCATCAAGTTTGAAGCCTCAGTTTTGGCTGGACAGCCATTTCTTTATTTTTGGGGCCTGTGTGTTTTTCGACCTGGAAATGGCAAAAAAGGCGCGAAAACATTGATTTGTCTCTCCTGCCGCGCACACACTTCCGATAGCTTGCGAAGGCCTAAAAAACACAAGCTGCCCTTGAGTTATTGTGGGAGAGAATGTTTTCATCAAGTTTGAAGCCATAGTTTTGGCGCGGCAGCCGTTTCTTTCATTTTGGGGCCTATGTGTTTTTCGACCTTGAAATCGTAAAAAAGGCGCGAAAACATGGATTTGTCTCTCCTGCCGCGCACACACTTCCGATAGCTTGCGAAGGCCTAAAAAACACAAGCGGCCCTTGAGTTATTGTCTGAGAGACTGTTTTAATCAAGTTTGAAGCCTCAGTTTTGGCTGGACAGCCGTTTCTTTATTTTTGGGGCCTTTGTTTTCTTCGACCTGGAAATGGCAAAAAAGGCGCGAAAACATGGATTTGTCTCTCCTGCCGCGCACACACTTCTGATAGCGTGCAAAGGCCTAAAAAACACAAGCAGCCCGTGAGTTATTATGGGAGAGACTGTTTTCATCAAGTTTGAAGCCATAGTTTTGGCGCGGCAGCCGTTTCTTTCATTTTGGGGCCTATGTGTTTTTCGACCTTGAAATCGCAAAAAAGGCGCGAAAACATGGATTTGTCTCTCCTGCCGCGCACACACTTCGGAGAGCTTGCAAATGCCTAATAACCACAAGCAGCCCCTACTCCAATATGGGAGACACTGTTTTCATCAAGTTTGAAGCCTCAGTTTTGGCTGGACAGCCATTTCTTTATTTTTGGGGCCTGTGTGTTTTTCGACCTGGAAATGGCAAAAAAGGCGCGAAAACATTGATTTGTCTCTCCTGCCGCGCACACACTTCGGAGAGCTTGCAAAGGCCTAAAAAACACAAGCAGCCCGTGAGTTATTATGGGAGAGACTGTTTTCATCAAGTTTGAAGCCATAGTTTTGGCGCGGCAGCCGTTTCTTTCATTTTGGGGCCTATGTGTTTTTCGACCTTGAAATCGCAAAAAAGGCGCGAAAACATGGATTTGTCTCTCCTGCCGCGCACACACTTCGGAGAGCTTGCAAATGCCTAATAACCACAAGCAGCCCCTACTCCAATATGGGAGACACTGTTTTCATCAAGTTTGAAGCCTCAGTTTTGGCTGGACAGCCATTTCTTTATTTTTGGGGCCTGTGTGTTTTTCGACCTGGAAATGGCAAAAAAGGCGCGAAAACATTGATTTGTCTCTCCTGCCGCGCACACACTTCGGAGAGCTTGCAAAGGCCTAATAACCACAAGCAGCCCCTACTCCACTATGGGAGACACTGTTTTCATCAAGTTTGAAGCCTCAGTGTTGGCGCGGCAGCCT
This sequence comes from Argentina silus, assembly GCF_951799395.1. NCBI lineage: Eukaryota > Metazoa > Chordata > Actinopteri > Argentiniformes > Argentinidae > Argentina > Argentina silus. The sequence continues at coordinate 58,764 of NW_028152411.1, read as the reverse complement.
TTTCTTTCTCTTTCGGGATTGTGTTTTTCTCCACCTGAAAATGCCAAAGAAGGCATAAAAACATGGATTTGTCTCTCCTGCTGCGCACACACTTCGGAGAGCTTGCAAATGCCTAATAACCACAAGCAGCCCCTACTCCAATATGGGAGACACTGTTTTCATCAAGTTTGAAGCCTCAGTGTTGGCGCGGCAGCCTTTTCTTTCTCTTTCGGGATTGTGTTTTTCTCCACCTGAAAATGCCAAAGAAGGCATAAAAACATGGATTTGTCTCTCCTGCTGCGCACACACTTCGGAGAGCTTGCAAAGGCCTAATAACCACAAGCAGCCCCTACTCCACTATGGGAGACACTGTTTTCATCAAGTTTGAAGCCTCAGTGTTGGCGCGGCAGCCTTTTCTTTCTCTTTCGGGATTGTGTTTTTCTCCACCTGAAAATGCCAAAGAAGGCATAAAAACATGGATTTGTCTCTCCTGCTGCGCACACACTTCGGAGAGCTTGCAAATGCCTAATAACCACAAGCAGCCCCTACTCCAATATGGGAGACACTGTTTTCATCAAGTTTGAAGCCTCAGTGTTGGCGCGGCAGCCTTTTCTTTCTCTTTCGGGATTGTGTTTTTCTCCACCTGAAAATGCCAAAGAAGGCATAAAAACATGGATTTGTCTCTCCTGCTGCGCACACACTTCGGAGAGCTTGCAAATGCCTAATAACCACAAGCAGCCCCTACTCCACTATGGGAGACACTGTTTTCATCAAGTTTGAAGCCTCAGTGTTGGCGCGGCAGCCTTTTCTTTCTCTTTCGGGATTGTGTTTTTCTCCACCTGAAAATGCCAAAGAAGGCATAAAAACATGGATTTGTCTCTCCTGCTGCGCACACACTTCGGAGAGCTTGCAAATGCCTAATAACCACAAGCAGCCCCTACTCCATTATGGGAGACACTGTTTTCATCAAGTTTGAAGCCTCAGTTTTGGCTGGACAGCCATTTCTTTATTTTTGGGGCCTGTGTGTTTTTCGACCTGGAAATGGCAAAAAAGGCGCGAAAACATTGATTTGTCTCTCCTGCCGCGCACACACTTCGGAGAGCTTGCAAAGGCCGCTGTCCAGCCAAAACTGAGGCTTCAAACTTGATGAAAACAGTGTCTCCCATATTGGAGTAGGGGCTGCTTGTGGTTATTAGGCATTTGCAAGCTCTCCGAAGTGTGTGCGCAGCAGGAGAGACAAATCCATGTTTTTATGCCTTCTTTGGCATTTTCAGGTGGAGAAAAACACAATCCCGAAAGAGAAAGAAAAGGCTGCCGCGCCAACACTGAGGCTTCAAACTTGATGAAAACAGTGTCTCCCATAGTGGAGTAGGGGCTGCTTGTGGTTATTAGGCCTTTGCAAGCTCTCCGAAGTGTGTGCGCGGCAGGAGAGACAAATCAATGTTTTCGCGCCTTTTTTGCCATTTCCAGGTCGAAAAACACACAGGCCCCAAAAATAAAGAAATGGCTGTCCAGCCAAAACTGAGGCTTCAAACTTGATGAAAACAGTGTCTCCCATATTGGAGTAGGGGCTGCTTGTGGTTATTAGGCATTTGCAAGCTCTCCGAAGTGTGTGCGCGGCAGGAGAGACAAATCCATGTTTTCGCGCCTTTTTTGCGATTTCAAGGTCGAAAAACACATAGGCCCCAAAATGAAAGAAACGGCTGCCGCGCCAAAACTATGGCTTCAAACTTGATGAAAACAGTCTCTCCCATAATAACTCACGGGCTGCTTGTGTTTTTTAGGCCTTTGCAAGCTCTCCGAAGTGTGTGCGCGGCAGGAGAGACAAATCAATGTTTTCGCGCCTTTTTTGCCATTTCCAGGTCGAAAAACACACAGGCCCCAAAAATAAAGAAATGGCTGTCCAGCCAAAACTGAGGCTTCAAACTTGATGAAAACAGTGTCTCCCATATTGGAGTAGGGGCTGCTTGTGGTTATTAGGCATTTGCAAGCTCTCCGAAGTGTGTGCGCGGCAGGAGAGACAAATCCATGTTTTCGCGCCTTTTTTGCGATTTCAAGGTCGAAAAACACATAGGCCCCAAAATGAAAGAAACGGCTGCCGCGCCAAAACTATGGCTTCAAACTTGATGAAAACAGTCTCTCCCATAATAACTCACGGGCTGCTTGTGTTTTTTAGGCCTTTGCACGCTATCAGAAGTGTGTGCGCGGCAGGAGAGACAAATCCATGTTTTCGCGCCTTTTTTGCCATTTCCAGGTCGAAGAAAACAAAGGCCCCAAAAATAAAGAAACGGCTGTCCAGCCAAAACTGAGGCTTCAAACTTGATTAAAACAGTCTCTCAGACAATAACTCAAGGGCCGCTTGTGTTTTTTAGGCCTTCGCAAGCTATCGGAAGTGTGTGCGCGGCAGGAGAGACAAATCCATGTTTTCGCGCCTTTTTTACGATTTCAAGGTCGAAAAACACATAGGCCCCAAAATGAAAGAAACGGCTGCCGCGCCAAAACTATGGCTTCAAACTTGATGAAAACATTCTCTCCCACAATAACTCAAGGGCAGCTTGTGTTTTTTAGGCCTTCGCAAGCTATCGGAAGTGTGTGCGCGGCAGGAGAGACAAATCAATGTTTTCGCGCCTTTTTTGCCATTTCCAGGTCGAAAAACACACAGGCCCCAAAAATAAAGAAACGGCTGTCCAGCCAAAACTGAGGCTTCAAACTTGATGAAAACAGTGTCTCCTATATTGGAGTAGGGGCTGCTTGTGGTTATTAGGCATTTGCAAGCTCTCCGAAGTGTGTGCGCAGCAGGAGAGACAAATCCATGTTTTTATGCCTTCTTTGGCATTTTCAGGTGGAGAAAAACACAATCCCGAAAGAAAAAGAAAAGGCTGCCGCGCCAACACTGAGGCTTCAAACTTGATGAAAACAGTGTCTCCCATAGTGGAGTAGGGGCTGCTTGTGGTTATTAGGCCTTTGCAAGCTCTCCGAAGTGTGTGCGCAGCAGGAGAGACAAATCCATGTTTTTATGCCTTCTTTGGCATTTTCAGGTGGAGAAAAACACAATCCCGAAAGAGAAAGAAAAGGCTGCCGCGCCAACACTGAGGCTTCAAACTTGATGAAAACAGTGTCTCCCATATTGGAGTAGGGGCTGCTTGTGGTTATTAGGCATTTGCAAGCTCTCCGAAGTGTGTGCGCAGCAGGAGAGACAAATCCATGTTTTTATGCCTTCTTTGGCATTTTCAGGTGGAGAAAAACACAATCCCGAAAGAGAAAGAAAAGGCTGCCGCGCCAACACTGAGGCTTCAAACTTGATGAAAACAGTGTCTCCCATAGTGGAGTAGGGGCTGCTTGTGGTTATTAGGCCTTTGCAAGCTCTCCGAAGTGTGTGCGCGGCAGGAGAGACAAATCAATGTTTTCGCGCCTTTTTTGCCATTTCCAGGTCGAAAAACACACAGGCCCCAAAAATAAAGAAATGGCTGTCCAGCCAAAACTGAGGCTTCAAACTTGATGAAAACAGTGTCTCCCATATTGGAGTAGGGGCTGCTTGTGGTTATTAGGCATTTGCAAGCTCTCCGAAGTGTGTGCGCGGCAGGAGAGACAAATCCATGTTTTCGCGCCTTTTTTGCGATTTCAAGGTCGAAAAACACATAGGCCCCAAAATGAAAGAAACGGCTGCCGCGCCAAAACTATGGCTTCAAACTTGATGAAAACAGTCTCTCCCATAATAACTCACGGGCTGCTTGTGTTTTTTAGGCCTTTGCAAGCTCTCCGAAGTGTGTGCGCGGCAGGAGAGACAAATCAATGTTTTCGCGCCTTTTTTGCCATTTCCAGGTCGAAAAACACACAGGCCCCAAAAATAAAGAAATGGCTGTCCAGCCAAAACTGAGGCTTCAAACTTGATGAAAACAGTGTCTCCCATATTGGAGTAGGGGCTGCTTGTGGTTATTAGGCATTTGCAAGCTCTCCGAAGTGTGTGCGCGGCAGGAGAGACAAATCCATGTTTTCGCGCCTTTTTTGCGATTTCAAGGTCGAAAAACACATAGGCCCCAAAATGAAAGAAACGGCTGCCGCGCCAAAACTATGGCTTCAAACTTGATGAAAACAGTCTCTCCCATAATAACTCACGGGCTGCTTGTGTTTTTTAGGCCTTTGCACGCTATCAGAAGTGTGTGCGCGGCAGGAGAGACAAATCCATGTTTTCGCGCCTTTTTTGCCATTTCCAGGTCGAAGAAAACAAAGGCCCCAAAAATAAAGAAACGGCTGTCCAGCCAAAACTGAGGCTTCAAACTTGATTAAAACAGTCTCTCAGACAATAACTCAAGGGCCGCTTGTGTTTTTTAGGCCTTCGCAAGCTATCGGAAGTGTGTGCGCGGCAGGAGAGACAAATCCATGTTTTCGCGCCTTTTTTACGATTTCAAGGTCGAAAAACACATAGGCCCCAAAATGAAAGAAACGGCTGCCGCGCCAAAACTATGGCTTCAAACTTGATGAAAACATTCTCTCCCACAATAACTCAAGGGCAGCTTGTGTTTTTTAGGCCTTCGCAAGCTATCGGAAGTGTGTGCGCGGCAGGAGAGACAAATCAATGTTTTCGCGCCTTTTTTGCCATTTCCAGGTCGAAAAACACACAGGCCCCAAAAATAAAGAAATGGCTGTCCAGCCAAAACTGAGGCTTCAAACTTGATGAAAACAGTGTCTCCTATATTGGAGTAGGGGCTGCTTGTGGTTATTAGGCATTTGCAAGCTCTCCGAAGTGTGTGCGCAGCAGGAGAGACAAATCCATGTTTTTATGCCTTCTTTGGCATTTTCAGGTGGAGAAAAACACAATCCCGAAAGAAAAAGAAAAGGCTGCCGCGCCAACACTGAGGCTTCAAACTTGATGAAAACAGTGTCTCCCATAGTGGAGTAGGGGCTGCTTGTGGTTATTAGGCCTTTGCAAGCTCTCCGAAGTGTGTGCGCGGCAGGAGAGACAAATCAATGTTTTCGCGCCTTTTTTGCCATTTCCAGGTCGAAAAACACACAGGCCCCAAAAATAAAGAAATGGCTGTCCAGCCAAAACTGAGGCTTCAAACTTGATGAAAACAGTGTCTCCCATATTGGAGTAGGGGCTGCTTGTGGTTATTAGGCATTTGCAAGCTCTCCGAAGTGTGTGCGCAGCAGGAGAGACAAATCCATGTTTTTATGCCTTCTTTGGCATTTTCAGGTGGAGAAAAACACAATCCCGAAAGAGAAAGAAAAGGCTGCCGCGCCAACACTGAGGCTTCAAACTTGATGAAAACAGTGTCTCCCATAATGGAGTAGGGGCTGCTTGTGGTTATTAGGCATTTGCAAGCTCTCCGAAGTGTGTGCGCAGCAGGAGAGACAAATCCATGTTTTTATGCCTTCTTTGGCATTTTCAGGTGGAGAAAAACACAATCCCGAAAGAGAAAGAAAAGGCTGCCGCGCCAACACTGAGGCTTCAAACTTGATGAAAACAGTGTCTCCCATAGTGGAGTAGGGGCTGCTTGTGGTTATTAGGCCTTTGCAAGCTCTCCGAAGTGTGTGCGCAGCAGGAGAGACAAATCCATGTTTTTATGCCTTCTTTGGCATTTTCAGGTGGAGAAAAACACAATCCCGAAAGAGAAAGAAAAGGCTGCCGCGCCAACACTGAGGCTTCAAACTTGATGAAAACAGTGTCTCCCATATTGGAGTAGGGGCTGCTTGTGGTTATTAGGCATTTGCAAGCTCTCCGAAGTGTGTGCGCAGCAGGAGAGACAAATCCATGTTTTTATGCCTTCTTTGGCATTTTCAGGTGGAGAAAAACACAATCCCGAAAGAGAAAGAAAAGGCTGCCGCGCCAACACTGAGGCTTCAAACTTGATGAAAACAGTGTCTCCCATAGTGGAGTAGGGGCTGCTTGTGGTTATTAGGCCTTTGCAAGCTCTCCGAAGTGTGTGCGCGGCAGGAGAGACAAATCAATGTTTTCGCGCCTTTTTTGCCATTTCCAGGTCGAAAAACACACAGGCCCCAAAAATAAAGAAATGGCTGTCCAGCCAAAACTGAGGCTTCAAACTTGATGAAAACAGTGTCTCCCATATTGGAGTAGGGGCTGCTTGTGGTTATTAGGCATTTGCAAGCTCTCCGAAGTGTGTGCGCGGCAGGAGAGACAAATCCATGTTTTCGCGCCTTTTTTGCGATTTCAAGGTCGAAAAACACATAGGCCCCAAAATGAAAGAAACGGCTGCCGCGCCAAAACTATGGCTTCAAACTTGATGAAAACAGTCTCTCCCATAATAACTCACGGGCTGCTTGTGTTTTTTAGGCCTTTGCAAGCTCTCCGAAGTGTGTGCGCGGCAGGAGAGACAAATCAATGTTTTCGCGCCTTTTTTGCCATTTCCAGGTCGAAAAACACACAGGCCCCAAAAATAAAGAAATGGCTGTCCAGCCAAAACTGAGGCTTCAAACTTGATGAAAACAGTGTCTCCCATATTGGAGTAGGGGCTGCTTGTGGTTATTAGGCATTTGCAAGCTCTCCGAAGTGTGTGCGCGGCAGGAGAGACAAATCCATGTTTTCGCGCCTTTTTTGCGATTTCAAGGTCGAAAAACACATAGGCCCCAAAATGAAAGAAACGGCTGCCGCGCCAAAACTATGGCTTCAAACTTGATGAAAACAGTCTCTCCCATAATAACTCACGGGCTGCTTGTGTTTTTTAGGCCTTTGCACGCTATCAGAAGTGTGTGCGCGGCAGGAGAGACAAATCCATGTTTTCGCGGCTTTTTTGCCATTTCCAGGTCGAAGAAAACAAAGGCCCCAAAAATAAAGAAACGGCTGTCCAGCCAAAACTGAGGCTTCAAACTTGATTAAAACAGTCTCTCAGACAATAACTCAAGGGCCGCTTGTGTTTTTTAGGCCTTCGCAAGCTATCGGAAGTGTGTGCGCGGCAGGAGAGACAAATCCATGTTTTCGCGCCTTTTTTACGATTTCAAGGTCGAAAAACACATAGGCCCCAAAATGAAAGAAACGGCTGCCGCGCCAAAACTATGGCTTCAAACTTGATGAAAACATTCTCTCCCACAATAACTCAAGGGCAGCTTGTGTTTTTTAGGCCTTCGCAAGCTATCGGAAGTGTGTGCGCGGCAGGAGAGACAAATCAATGTTTTCGCGCCTTTTTTGCCATTTCCAGGTCGAAAAACACACAGGCCCCAAAAATAAAGAAATGGCTGTCCAGCCAAAACTGAGGCTTCAAACTTGATGAAAACAGTGTCTCCTATATTGGAGTAGGGGCTGCTTGTGGTTATTAGGCATTTGCAAGCTCTCCGAAGTGTGTGCGCAGCAGGAGAGACAAATCCATGTTTTTATGCCTTCTTTGGCATTTTCAGGTGGAGAAAAACACAATCCCGAAAGAAAAAGAAAAGGCTGCCGCGCCAACACTGAGGCTTCAAACTTGATGAAAACAGTGTCTCCCATAGTGGAGTAGGGGCTGCTTGTGGTTATTAGGCCTTTGCAAGCTCTCCGAAGTGTGTGCGCGGCAGGAGAGACAAATCAATGTTTTCGCGCCTTTTTTGCCATTTCCAGGTCGAAAAACACACAGGCCCCAAAAATAAAGAAATGGCTGTCCAGCCAAAACTGAGGCTTCAAACTTGATGAAAACAGTGTCTCCCATATTGGAGTAGGGGCTGCTTGTGGTTATTAGGCATTTGCAAGCTCTCCGAAGTGTGTGCGCAGCAGGAGAGACAAATCCATGTTTTTATGCCTTCTTTGGCATTTTCAGGTGGAGAAAAACACAATCCCGAAAGAGAAAGAAAAGGCTGCCGCGCCAACACTGAGGCTTCAAACTTGATGAAAACAGTGTCTCCCATAATGGAGTAGGGGCTGCTTGTGGTTATTAGGCCTTTGCAAGCTCTCCGAAGTGTGTGCGCGGCAGGAGAGACAAATCAATGTTTTCGCGCCTTTTTTGCCATTTCCAGGTCGAAAAACACACAGGCCCCAAAAATAAAGAAATGGCTGTCCAGCCAAAACTGAGGCTTCAAACTTGATGAAAACAGTGTCTCCCATATTGGAGTAGGGGCTGCTTGTGGTTATTAGGCATTTGCAAGCTCTCCGAAGTGTGTGCGCGGCAGGAGAGACAAATCCATGTTTTCGCGCCTTTTTTGCGATTTCAAGGTCGAAAAACACATAGGCCCCAAAATGAAAGAAACGGCTGCCGCGCCAAAACTATGGCTTCAAACTTGATGAAAACAGTCTCTCCCATAATAACTCACGGGCTGCTTGTGTTTTTTAGGCCTTTGCAAGCTCTCCGAAGTGTGTGCGCGGCAGGAGAGACAAATCAATGTTTTCGCGCCTTTTTTGCCATTTCCAGGTCGAAAAACACACAGGCCCCAAAAATAAAGAAATGGCTGTCCAGCCAAAACTGAGGCTTCAAACTTGATGAAAACAGTGTCTCCCATATTGGAGTAGGGGCTGCTTGTGGTTATTAGGCATTTGCAAGCTCTCCGAAGTGTGTGCGCGGCAGGAGAGACAAATCCATGTTTTCGCGCCTTTTTTGCGATTTCAAGGTCGAAAAACACATAGGCCCCAAAATGAAAGAAACGGCTGCCGCGCCAAAACTATGGCTTCAAACTTGATGAAAACAGTCTCTCCCATAATAACTCACGGGCTGCTTGTGTTTTTTAGGCCTTTGCACGCTATCAGAAGTGTGTGCGCGGCAGGAGAGACAAATCCATGTTTTCGCGCCTTTTTTGCCATTTCCAGGTCGAAGAAAACAAAGGCCCCAAAAATAAAGAAACGGCTGTCCAGCCAAAACTGAGGCTTCAAACTTGATTAAAACAGTCTCTCAGACAATAACTCAAGGGCCGCTTGTGTTTTTTAGGCCTTCGCAAGCTATCGGAAGTGTGTGCGCGGCAGGAGAGACAAATCCATGTTTTCGCGCCTTTTTTACGATTTCAAGGTCGAAAAACACATAGGCCCCAAAATGAAAGAAACGGCTGCCGCGCCAAAACTATGGCTTCAAACTTGATGAAAACATTCTCTCCCACAATAACTCAAGGGCAGCTTGTGTTTTTTAGGCCTTCGCAAGCTATCGGAAGTGTGTGCGCGGCAGGAGAGACAAATCAATGTTTTCGCGCCTTTTTTGCCATTTCCAGGTCGAAAAACACACAGGCCCCAAAAATAAAGAAATGGCTGTCCAGCCAAAACTGAGGCTTCAAACTTGATGAAAACAGTGTCTCCTATATTGGAGTAGGGGCTGCTTGTGGTTATTAGGCATTTGCAAGCTCTCCGAAGTGTGTGCGCAGCAGGAGAGACAAATCCATGTTTTTATGCCTTCTTTGGCATTTTCAGGTGGAGAAAAACACAATCCCGAAAGAAAAAGAAAAGGCTGCCGCGCCAACACTGAGGCTTCAAACTTGATGAAAACAGTGTCTCCCATAGTGGAGTAGGGGCTGCTTGTGGTTATTAGGCCTTTGCAAGCTCTCCGAAGTGTGTGCGCGGCAGGAGAGACAAATCAATGTTTTCGCGCCTTTTTTGCCATTTCCAGGTCGAAAAACACACAGGCCCCAAAAATAAAGAAATGGCTGTCCAGCCAAAACTGAGGCTTCAAACTTGATGAAAACAGTGTCTCCCATATTGGAGTAGGGGCTGCTTGTGGTTATTAGGCATTTGCAAGCTCTCCGAAGTGTGTGCGCAGCAGGAGAGACAAATCCATGTTTTTATGCCTTCTTTGGCATTTTCAGGTGGAGAAAAACACAATCCCGAAAGAGAAAGAAAAGGCTGCCGCGCCAACACTGAGGCTTCAAACTTGATGAAAACAGTGTCTCCCATAATGGAGTAGGGGCTGCTTGTGGTTATTAGGCATTTGCAAGCTCTCCGAAGTGTGTGCGCAGCAGGAGAGACAAATCCATGTTTTTATGCCTTCTTTGGCATTTTCAGGTGGAGAAAAACACAATCCCGAAAGAGAAAGAAAAGGCTGCCGCGCCAACACTGAGGCTTCAAACTTGATGAAAACAGTGTCTCCCATAGTGGAGTAGGGGCTGCTTGTGGTTATTAGGCCTTTGCAAGCTCTCCGAAGTGTGTGCGCAGCAGGAGAGACAAATCCATGTTTTTATGCCTTCTTTGGCATTTTCAGGTGGAGAAAAACACAATCCCGAAAGAGAAAGAAAAGGCTGCCGCGCCAACACTGAGGCTTCAAACTTGATGAAAACAGTGTCTCCCATATTGGAGTAGGGGCTGCTTGTGGTTATTAGGCATTTGCAAGCTCTCCGAAGTGTGTGCGCAGCAGGAGAGACAAATCCATGTTTTTATGCCTTCTTTGGCATTTTCAGGTGGAGAAAAACACAATCCCGAAAGAGAAAGAAAAGGCTGCCGCGCCAACACTGAGGCTTCAAACTTGATGAAAACAGTGTCTCCCATAGTGGAGTAGGGGCTGCTTGTGGTTATTAGGCCTTTGCAAGCTCTCCGAAGTGTGTGCGCAGCAGGAGAGACAAATCCATGTTTTTATGCCTTCTTTGGCATTTTCAGGTGGAGAAAAACACAATCCCGAAAGAGAAAGAAAAGGCTGCCGCGCCAACACTGAGGCTTCAAACTTGATGAAAACAGTGTCTCCCATATTGGAGTAGGGGCTGCTTGTGGTTATTAGGCATTTGCAAGCTCTCCGAAGTGTGTGCGCAGCAGGAGAGACAAATCCATGTTTTTATGCCTTCTTTGGCATTTTCAGGTGGAGAAAAACACAATCCCGAAAGAGAAAGAAAAGGCTGCCGCGCCAACACTGAGGCTTCAAACTTGATGAAAACAGTGTCTCCCATAGTGGAGTAGGGGCTGCTTGTGGTTATTAGGCCTTTGCAAGCTCTCCGAAGTGTGTGCGCAGCAGGAAAGACAAATCCATGTTTTTATGCCTTCTTTGGCATTTTCAGGTGGAGAAAAACACAATCCCGAAAGAGAAAGAAAAGGCTGCCGCGCCAACACTGAGGCTTCAAACTTGATGAAAACAGTGTCTCCCATATTGGAGTAGGGGCTGCTTGTGGTTATTAGGCATTTGCAAGCTCTCCGAAGTGTGTGCGCAGCAGGAGAGACAAATCCATGTTTTTATGCCTTCTTTGGCATTTTCAGGTGGAGAAAAACACAATCCCGAAAGAGAAAGAAAAGGCTGCCGCGCCAACACTGAGGCTTCAAACTTGATGAAAACAGTGTCTCCCATAGTGGAGTAGGGGCTGCTTGTGGTTATTAGGCCTTTGCAAGCTCTCCGAAGTGTGTGCGCAGCAGGAGAGACAAATCCATGTTTTTATGCCTTCTTTGGCATTTTCAGGTGGAGAAAAACACAATCCCGAAAGAGAAAGAAAAGGCTGCCGCGCCAACACTGAGGCTTCAAACTTGATGAAAACAGTGTCTCCCATATTGGAGTAGGGGCTGCTTGTGGTTATTAGGCATTTGCAAGCTCTCCGAAGTGTGTGCGCAGCAGGAGAGACAAATCCATGTTTTTATGCCTTCTTTGGCATTTTCAGGTGGAGAAAAACACAATCCCGAAAGAGAAAGAAAAGGCTGCCGCGCCAACACTGAGGCTTCAAACTTGATGAAAACAGTGTCTCCCATAGTGGAGTAGGGGCTGCTTGTGGTTATTAGGCCTTTGCAAGCTCTCCGAAGTGTGTGCGCAGCAGGAAAGACAAATCCATGTTTTTATGCCTTCTTTGGCATTTTCAGGTGGAGAAAAACACAATCCCGAAAGAGAAAGAAAAGGCTGCCGCGCCAACACTGAGGCTTCAAACTTGATGAAAACAGTGTCTCCCATATTGGAGTAGGGGCTGCTTGTGGTTATTAGGCATTTGCAAGCTCTCCGAAGTGTGTGCGCAGCAGGAGAGACAAATCCATGTTTTTATGCCTTCTTTGGCATTTTCAGGTGGAGAAAAACACAATCCCGAAAGAGAAAGAAAAGGCTGCCGCGCCAACACTGAGGCTTCAAACTTGATGAAAACAGTGTCTCCCATAGTGGAGTAGGGGCTGCTTGTGGTTATTAGGCCTTTGCAAGCTCTCCGAAGTGTGTGCGCAGCAGGAGAGACAAATCCATGTTTTTATGCCTTCTTTGGCATTTTCAGGTGGAGAAAAACACAATCCCGAAAGAGAAAGAAAAGGCTGCCGCGCCAACACTGAGGCTTCAAACTTGATGAAAACAGTGTCTCCCATATTGGAGTAGGGGCTGCTTGTGGTTATTAGGCATTTGCAAGCTCTCCGAAGTGTGTGCGCAGCAGGAGAGACAAATCCATGTTTTTATGCCTTCTTTGGCATTTTCAGGTGGAGAAAAACACAATCCCGAAAGAGAAAGAAAAGGCTGCCGCGCCAACACTGAGGCTTCAAACTTGATGAAAACAGTGTCTCCCATAGTGGAGTAGGGGCTGCTTGTGGTTATTAGGCCTTTGCAAGCTCTCCGAAGTGTGTGCGCAGCAGGAGAGACAAATCCATGTTTTTATGCCTTCTTTGGCATTTTCAGGTGGAGAAAAACACAATCCCGAAATCGCAAAAAAGGCGCGAAAACATGGATTTGTCTCTCCTGCCGCGCACACACTTCCGATAGCGTGCAAAGGCCTAAAAAACACAAGCAGCCCGTGAGTTATTATGGGAGAGACTGTTTTCATCAAGTTTGAAGCCTCAGTGTTGGCGCGGCAGCCTTTTCTTTCTCTTTCGGGATTGTGTTTTTCTCCACCTGAAAATGCCAAAGAAGGCATAAAAACATGGATTTGTCTCTCCTGCTGCGCACACACTTCGGAGAGCTTGCAAATGCCTAATAACCACAAGCAGCCCCTACTCCAATATGGGAGACACTGTTTTCATCAAGTTTGAAGCCTCAGTGTTGGCGCGGCAGCCTTTTCTTTCTCTTTCGGGATTGTGTTTTTCTCCACCTGAAAATGCCAAAGAAGGCATAAAAACATGGATTTGTCTCTCCTGCTGCGCACACACTTCGGAGAGCTTGCAAAGGCCTAATAACCACAAGCAGCCCCTACTCCACTATGGGAGACACTGTTTTCATCAAGTTTGAAGCCTCAGTGTTGGCGCGGCAGCCTTTTCTTTCTCTTTCGGGATTGTGTTTTTCTCCACCTGAAAATGCCAAAGAAGGCATAAAAACATGGATTTGTCTCTCCTGCTGCGCACACACTTCGGAGAGCTTGCAAATGCCTAATAACCACAAGCAGCCCCTACTCCAATATGGGAGACACTGTTTTCATCAAGTTTGAAGCCTCAGTGTTGGCGCGGCAGCCTTTTCTTTCTCTTTCGGGATTGTGTTTTTCTCCACCTGAAAATGCCAAAGAAGGCATAAAAACATGGATTTGTCTCTCCTGCTGCGCACACACTTCGGAGAGCTTGCAAAGGCCTAATAACCACAAGCAGCCCCTACTCCACTATGGGAGACACTGTTTTCATCAAGTTTGAAGCCTCAGTGTTGGCGCGGCAGCCTTTTCTTTCTCTTTCGGGATTGTGTTTTTCTCCACCTGAAAATGCCAAAGAAGGCATAAAAACATGGATTTGTCTCTCCTGCTGCGCACACACTTCGGAGAGCTTGCAAATGCCTAATAACCACAAGCAGCCCCTACTCCAATATGGGAGACACTGTTTTCATCAAGTTTGAAGCCTCAGTGTTGGCGCGGCAGCCTTTTCTTTCTCTTTCGGGATTGTGTTTTTCTCCACCTGAAAATGCCAAAGAAGGCATAAAAACATGGATTTGTCTCTCCTGCTGCGCACACACTTCGGAGAGCTTGCAAAGGCCTAATAACCACAAGCAGCCCCTACTCCACTATGGGAGACACTGTTTTCATCAAGTTTGAAGCCTCAGTGTTGGCGCGGCAGCCTTTTCTTTCTCTTTCGGGATTGTGTTTTTCTCCACCTGAAAATGCCAAAGAAGGCATAAAAACATGGATTTGTCTCTCCTGCTGCGCACACACTTCGGAGAGCTTGCAAATGCCTAATAACCACAAGCAGCCCCTACTCCAATATGGGAGACACTGTTTTCATCAAGTTTGAAGCCTCAGTTTTGGCTGGACAGCCATTTCTTTATTTTTGGGGCCTGTGTGTTTTTCGACCTGGAAATGGCAAAAAAGGCGCGAAAACATTGATTTGTCTCTCCTGCCGCGCACACACTTCGGAGAGCTTGCAAAGGCCTAATAACCACAAGCAGCCCCTACTCCACTATGGGAGACACTGTTTTCATCAAGTTTGAAGCCTCAGTGTTGGCGCGGCAGCCTTTTCTTTTTCTTTCGGGATTGTGTTTTTCTCCACCTGAAAATGCCAAAGAAGGCATAAAAACATGGATTTGTCTCTCCTGCTGCGCACACACTTCGGAGAGCTTGCAAATGCCTAATAACCACAAGCAGCCCCTACTCCAATATAGGAGACACTGTTTTCATCAAGTTTGAAGCCTCAGTTTTGGCTGGACAGCCATTTCTTTATTTTTGGGGCCTGTGTGTTTTTCGACCTGGAAATGGCAAAAAAGGCGCGAAAACATTGATTTGTCTCTCCTGCCGCGCACACACTTCCGATAGCTTGCGAAGGCCTAAAAAACACAAGCTGCCCTTGAGTTATTGTGGGAGAGAATGTTTTCATCAAGTTTGAAGCCATAGTTTTGGCGCGGCAGCCGTTTCTTTCATTTTGGGGCCTATGTGTTTTTCGACCTTGAAATCGTAAAAAAGGCGCGAAAACATGGATTTGTCTCTCCTGCCGCGCACACACTTCCGATAGCTTGCGAAGGCCTAAAAAACACAAGCGGCCCTTGAGTTATTGTCTGAGAGACTGTTTTAATCAAGTTTGAAGCCTCAGTTTTGGCTGGACAGCCGTTTCTTTATTTTTGGGGCCTTTGTTTTCTTCGACCTGGAAATGGCAAAAAAGGCGCGAAAACATGGATTTGTCTCTCCTGCCGCGCACACACTTCTGATAGCGTGCAAAGGCCTAAAAAACACAAGCAGCCCGTGAGTTATTATGGGAGAGACTGTTTTCATCAAGTTTGAAGCCATAGTTTTGGCGCGGCAGCCGTTTCTTTCATTTTGGGGCCTATGTGTTTTTCGACCTTGAAATCGCAAAAAAGGCGCGAAAACATGGATTTGTCTCTCCTGCCGCGCACACACTTCGGAGAGCTTGCAAATGCCTAATAACCACAAGCAGCCCCTACTCCAATATGGGAGACACTGTTTTCATCAAGTTTGAAGCCTCAGTTTTGGCTGGACAGCCATTTCTTTATTTTTGGGGCCTGTGTGTTTTTCGACCTGGAAATGGCAAAAAAGGCGCGAAAACATTGATTTGTCTCTCCTGCCGCGCACACACTTCGGAGAGCTTGCAAAGGCCTAAAAAACACAAGCAGCCCGTGAGTTATTATGGGAGAGACTGTTTTCATCAAGTTTGAAGCCATAGTTTTGGCGCGGCAGCCGTTTCTTTCATTTTGGGGCCTATGTGTTTTTCGACCTTGAAATCGCAAAAAAGGCGCGAAAACATGGATTTGTCTCTCCTGCCGCGCACACACTTCGGAGAGCTTGCAAATGCCTAATAACCACAAGCAGCCCCTACTCCAATATGGGAGACACTGTTTTCATCAAGTTTGAAGCCTCAGTTTTGGCTGGACAGCCATTTCTTTATTTTTGGGGCCTGTGTGTTTTTCGACCTGGAAATGGCAAAAAAGGCGCGAAAACATTGATTTGTCTCTCCTGCCGCGCACACACTTCGGAGAGCTTGCAAAGGCCTAATAACCACAAGCAGCCCCTACTCCACTATGGGAGACACTGTTTTCATCAAGTTTGAAGCCTCAGTGTTGGCGCGGCAGCCTTTTCTTTCTCTTTCGGGATTGTGTTTTTCTCCACCTGAAAATGCCAAAGAAGGCATAAAAACATGGATTTGTCTCTCCTGCTGCGCACACACTTCGGAGAGCTTGCAAATGCCTAATAACCACAAGCAGCCCCTACTCCAATATGGGAGACACTGTTTTCATCAAGTTTGAAGCCTCAGTGTTGGCGCGGCAGCCTTTTCTTTCTCTTTCGGGATTGTGTTTTTCTCCACCTGAAAATGCCAAAGAAGGCATAAAAACATGGATTTGTCTCTCCTGCTGCGCACACACTTCGGAGAGCTTGCAAAGGCCTAATAACCACAAGCAGCCCCTACTCCACTATGGGAGACACTGTTTTCATCAAGTTTGAAGCCTCAGTGTTGGCGCGGCAGCCTTTTCTTTCTCTTTCGGGATTGTGTTTTTCTCCACCTGAAAATGCCAAAGAAGGCATAAAAACATGGATTTGTCTCTCCTGCTGCGCACACACTTCGGAGAGCTTGCAAATGCCTAATAACCACAAGCAGCCCCTACTCCAATATGGGAGACACTGTTTTCATCAAGTTTGAAGCCTCAGTGTTGGCGCGGCAGCCTTTTCTTTCTCTTTCGGGATTGTGTTTTTCTCCACCTGAAAATGCCAAAGAAGGCATAAAAACATGGATTTGTCTTTCCTGCTGCGCACACACTTCGGAGAGCTTGCAAAGGCCTAATAACCACAAGCAGCCCCTACTCCACTATGGGAGACACTGTTTTCATCAAGTTTGAAGCCTCAGTGTTGGCGCGGCAGCCTTTTCTTTCTCTTTCGGGATTGTGTTTTTCTCCACCTGAAAATGCCAAAGAAGGCATAAAAACATGGATTTGTCTCTCCTGCTGCGCACACACTTCGGAGAGCTTGCAAATGCCTAATAACCACAAGCAGCCCCTACTCCAATATGGGAGACACTGTTTTCATCAAGTTTGAAGCCTCAGTGTTGGCGCGGCAGCCTTTTCTTTCTCTTTCGGGATTGTGTTTTTCTCCACCTGAAAATGCCAAAGAAGGCATAAAAACATGGATTTGTCTCTCCTGCTGCGCACACACTTCGGAGAGCTTGCAAAGGCCTAATAACCACAAGCAGCCCCTACTCCACTATGGGAGACACTGTTTTCATCAAGTTTGAAGCCTCAGTGTTGGCGCGGCAGCCTTTTATTTCTCTTTCGGGATTGTGTTTTTCTCCACCTGAAAATGCCAAAGAAGGCATAAAAACATGGATTTGTCTCTCCTGCTGCGCACACACTTCGGAGAGCTTGCAAATGCCTAATAACCACAAGCAGCCCCTACTCCAATATGGGAGACACTGTTTTCATCAAGTTTGAAGCCTCAGTGTTGGCGCGGCAGCCTTTTCTTTCTCTTTCGGGATTGTGTTTTTCTCCACCTGAAAATGCCAAAGAAGGCATAAAAACATGGATTTGTCTCTCCTGCTGCGCACACACTTCGGAGAGCTTGCAAAGGCCTAATAACCACAAGCAGCCCCTACTCCACTATGGGAGACACTGTTTTCATCAAGTTTGAAGCCTCAGTGTTGGCGCGGCAGCCTTTTCTTTCTCTTTCGGGATTGTGTTTTTCTCCACCTGAAAATGCCAAAGAAGGCATAAAAACATGGATTTGTCTCTCCTGCTGCGCACACACTTCGGAGAGCTTGCAAATGCCTAATAACCACAAGCAGCCCCTACTCCATTATGGGAGACACTGTTTTCATCAAGTTTGAAGCCTCAGTGTTGGCGCGGCAGCCTTTTCTTTCTCTTTCGGGATTGTGTTTTTCTCCACCTGAAAATGCCAAAGAAGGCATAAAAACATGGATTTGTCTCTCCTGCTGCGCACACACTTCGGAGAGCTTGCAAATGCCTAATAACCACAAGCAGCCCCTACTCCAATATGGGAGACACTGTTTTCATCAAGTTTGAAGCCTCAGTTTTGGCTGGACAGCCATTTCTTTATTTTTGGGGCCTGTGTGTTTTTCGACCTGGAAATGGCAAAAAAGGCGCGAAAACATTGATTTGTCTCTCCTGCCGCGCACACACTTCGGAGAGCTTGCAAAGGCCTAATAACCACAAGCAGCCCCTACTCCACTATGGGAGACACTGTTTTCATCAAGTTTGAAGCCTCAGTGTTGGCGCGGCAGCCTTTTCTTTTTCTTTCGGGATTGTGTTTTTCTCCACCTGAAAATGCCAAAGAAGGCATAAAAACATGGATTTGTCTCTCCTGCTGCGCACACACTTCGGAGAGCTTGCAAATGCCTAATAACCACAAGCAGCCCCTACTCCAATATAGGAGACACTGTTTTCATCAAGTTTGAAGCCTCAGTTTTGGCTGGACAGCCATTTCTTTATTTTTGGGGCCTGTGTGTTTTTCGACCTGGAAATGGCAAAAAAGGCGCGAAAACATTGATTTGTCTCTCCTGCCGCGCACACACTTCCGATAGCTTGCGAAGGCCTAAAAAACACAAGCTGCCCTTGAGTTATTGTGGGAGAGAATGTTTTCATCAAGTTTGAAGCCATAGTTTTGGCGCGGCAGCCGTTTCTTTCATTTTGGGGCCTATGTGTTTTTCGACCTTGAAATCGTAAAAAAGGCGCGAAAACATGGATTTGTCTCTCCTGCCGCGCACACACTTCCGATAGCTTGCGAAGGCCTAAAAAACACAAGCGGCCCTTGAGTTATTGTCTGAGAGACTGTTTTAATCAAGTTTGAAGCCTCAGTTTTGGCTGGACAGCCGTTTCTTTATTTTTGGGGCCTTTGTTTTCTTCGACCTGGAAATGGCAAAAAAGGCGCGAAAACATGGATTTGTCTCTCCTGCCGCGCACACACTTCTGATAGCGTGCAAAGGCCTAAAAAACACAAGCAGCCCGTGAGTTATTATGGGAGAGACTGTTTTCATCAAGTTTGAAGCCATAGTTTTGGCGCGGCAGCCGTTTCTTTCATTTTGGGGCCTATGTGTTTTTCGACCTTGAAATCGCAAAAAAGGCGCGAAAACATGGATTTGTCTCTCCTGCCGCGCACACACTTCGGAGAGCTTGCAAATGCCTAATAACCACAAGCAGCCCCTACTCCAATATGGGAGACACTGTTTTCATCAAGTTTGAAGCCTCAGTTTTGGCTGGACAGCCATTTCTTTATTTTTGGGGCCTGTGTGTTTTTCGACCTGGAAATGGCAAAAAAGGCGCGAAAACATTGATTTGTCTCTCCTGCCGCGCACACACTTCGGAGAGCTTGCAAAGGCCTAAAAAACACAAGCAGCCCGTGAGTTATTATGGGAGAGACTGTTTTCATCAAGTTTGAAGCCATAGTTTTGGCGCGGCAGCCGTTTCTTTCATTTTGGGGCCTATGTGTTTTTCGACCTTGAAATCGCAAAAAAGGCGCGAAAACATGGATTTGTCTCTCCTGCCGCGCACACACTTCGGAGAGCTTGCAAATGCCTAATAACCACAAGCAGCCCCTACTCCAATATGGGAGACACTGTTTTCATCAAGTTTGAAGCCTCAGTTTTGGCTGGACAGCCATTTCTTTATTTTTGGGGCCTGTGTGTTTTTCGACCTGGAAATGGCAAAAAAGGCGCGAAAACATTGATTTGTCTCTCCTGCCGCGCACACACTTCGGAGAGCTTGCAAAGGCCTAATAACCACAAGCAGCCCCTACTCCACTATGGGAGACACTGTTTTCATCAAGTTTGAAGCCTCAGTGTTGGCGCGGCAGCCTTTTCTTTCTCTTTCGGGATTGTGTTTTTCTCCACCTGAAAATGCCAAAGAAGGCATAAAAACATGGATTTGTCTCTCCTGCTGCGCACACACTTCGGAGAGCTTGCAAATGCCTAATAACCACAAGCAGCCCCTACTCCAATATGGGAGACACTGTTTTCATCAAGTTTGAAGCCTCAGTGTTGGCGCGGCAGCCTTTTCTTTCTCTTTCGGGATTGTGTTTTTCTCCACCTGAAAATGCCAAAGAAGGCATAAAAACATGGATTTGTCTCTCCTGCTGCGCACACACTTCGGAGAGCTTGCAAAGGCCTAATAACCACAAGCAGCCCCTACTCCACTATGGGAGACACTGTTTTCATCAAGTTTGAAGCCTCAGTGTTGGCGCGGCAGCCTTTTCTTTCTCTTTCGGGATTGTGTTTTTCTCCACCTGAAAATGCCAAAGAAGGCATAAAAACATGGATTTGTCTCTCCTGCTGCGCACACACTTCGGAGAGCTTGCAAATGCCTAATAACCACAAGCAGCCCCTACTCCACTATGGGAGACACTGTTTTCATCAAGTTTGAAGCCTCAGTGTTGGCGCGGCAGCCTTTTCTTTCTCTTTCGGGATTGTGTTTTTCTCCACCTGAAAATGCCAAAGAAGGCATAAAAACATGGATTTGTCTCTCCTGCTGCGCACACACTTCGGAGAGCTTGCAAATGCCTAATAACCACAAGCAGCCCCTACTCCATTATGGGAGACACTGTTTTCATCAAGTTTGAAGCCTCAGTGTTGGCGCGGCAGCCTTTTCTTTCTCTTTCGGGATTGTGTTTTTCTCCACCTGAAAATGCCAAAGAAGGCATAAAAACATGGATTTGTCTCTCCTGCTGCGCACACACTTCGGAGAGCTTGCAAATGCCTAATAACCACAAGCAGCCCCTACTCCAATATGGGAGACACTGTTTTCATCAAGTTTGAAGCCTCAGTTTTGGCTGGACAGCCATTTCTTTATTTTTGGGGCCTGTGTGTTTTTCGACCTGGAAATGGCAAAAAAGGCGCGAAAACATTGATTTGTCTCTCCTGCCGCGCACACACTTCGGAGAGCTTGCAAAGGCCTAATAACCACAAGCAGCCCCTACTCCACTATGGGAGACACTGTTTTCATCAAGTTTGAAGCCTCAGTGTTGGCGCGGCAGCCTTTTCTTTTTCTTTCGGGATTGTGTTTTTCTCCACCTGAAAATGCCAAAGAAGGCATAAAAACATGGATTTGTCTCTCCTGCTGCGCACACACTTCGGAGAGCTTGCAAATGCCTAATAACCACAAGCAGCCCCTACTCCAATATAGGAGACACTGTTTTCATCAAGTTTGAAGCCTCAGTTTTGGCTGGACAGCCATTTCTTTATTTTTGGGGCCTGTGTGTTTTTCGACCTGGAAATGGCAAAAAAGGCGCGAAAACATTGATTTGTCTCTCCTGCCGCGCACACACTTCGGAGAGCTTGCAAAGGCCTAAAAAACACAAGCAGCCCGTGAGTTATTATGGGAGAGACTGTTTTCATCAAGTTTGAAGCCATAGTTTTGGCGCGGCAGCCGTTTCTTTCATTTTGGGGCCTATGTGTTTTTCGACCTTGAAATCGCAAAAAAGGCGCGAAAACATGGATTTGTCTCTCCTGCCGCGCACACACTTCGGAGAGCTTGCAAATGCCTAATAACCACAAGCAGCCCCTACTCCAATATGGGAGACACTGTTTTCATCAAGTTTGAAGCCTCAGTTTTGGCTGGACAGCCATTTCTTTATTTTTGGGGCCTGTGTGTTTTTCGACCTGGAAATGGCAAAAAAGGCGCGAAAACATTGATTTGTCTCTCCTGCCGCGCACACACTTCGGAGAGCTTGCAAAGGCCTAATAACCACAAGCAGCCCCTACTCCACTATGGGAGACACTGTTTTCATCAAGTTTGAAGCCTCAGTGTTGGCGCGGCAGCCTTTTCTTTCTCTTTCGGGATTGTGTTTTTCTCCACCTGAAAATGCCAAAGAAGGCATAAAAACATGGATTTGTCTCTCCTGCTGCGCACACACTTCGGAGAGCTTGCAAATGCCTAATAACCACAAGCAGCCCCTACTCCAATATGGGAGACACTGTTTTCATCAAGTTTGAAGCCTCAGTGTTGGCGCGGCAGCCTTTTCTTTCTCTTTCGGGATTGTGTTTTTCTCCACCTGAAAATGCCAAAGAAGGCATAAAAACATGGATTTGTCTCTCCTGCTGCGCACACACTTCGGAGAGCTTGCAAAGGCCTAATAACCACAAGCAGCCCCTACTCCACTATGGGAGACACTGTTTTCATCAAGTTTGAAGCCTCAGTGTTGGCGCGGCAGCCTTTTCTTTCTCTTTCGGGATTGTGTTTTTCTCCACCTGAAAATGCCAAAGAAGGCATAAAAACATGGATTTGTCTCTCCTGCTGCGCACACACTTCGGAGAGCTTGCAAAGGCCTAATAACCACAAGCAGCCCCTACTCCACTATGGGAGACACTGTTTTCATCAAGTTTGAAGCCTCAGTGTTGGCGCGGCAGCCTTTTCTTTCTCTTTCGGGATTGTGTTTTTCTCCACCTGAAAATGCCAAAGAAGGCATAAAAACATGGATTTGTCTCTCCTGCTGCGCACACACTTCGGAGAGCTTGCAAATGCCTAATAACCACAAGCAGCCCCTACTCCAATATGGGAGACACTGTTTTCATCAAGTTTGAAGCCTCAGTGTTGGCGCGGCAGCCTTTTCTTTCTCTTTCGGGATTGTGTTTTTCTCCACCTGAAAATGCCAAAGAAGGCATAAAAACATGGATTTGTCTTTCCTGCTGCGCACACACTTCGGAGAGCTTGCAAAGGCCTAATAACCACAAGCAGCCCCTACTCCACTATGGGAGACACTGTTTTCATCAAGTTTGAAGCCTCAGTGTTGGCGCGGCAGCCTTTTCTTTCTCTTTCGGGATTGTGTTTTTCTCCACCTGAAAATGCCAAAGAAGGCATAAAAACATGGATTTGTCTCTCCTGCTGCGCACACACTTCGGAGAGCTTGCAAATGCCTAATAACCACAAGCAGCCCCTACTCCAATATGGGAGACACTGTTTTCATCAAGTTTGAAGCCTCAGTGTTGGCGCGGCAGCCTTTTCTTTCTCTTTCGGGATTGTGTTTTTCTCCACCTGAAAATGCCAAAGAAGGCATAAAAACATGGATTTGTCTCTCCTGCTGCGCACACACTTCGGAGAGCTTGCAAAGGCCTAATAACCACAAGCAGCCCCTACTCCACTATGGGAGACACTGTTTTCATCAAGTTTGAAGCCTCAGTGTTGGCGCGGCAGCCTTTTATTTCTCTTTCGGGATTGTGTTTTTCTCCACCTGAAAATGCCAAAGAAGGCATAAAAACATGGATTTGTCTCTCCTGCTGCGCACACACTTCGGAGAGCTTGCAAATGCCTAATAACCACAAGCAGCCCCTACTCCAATATGGGAGACACTGTTTTCATCAAGTTTGAAGCCTCAGTGTTGGCGCGGCAGCCTTTTCTTTCTCTTTCGGGATTGTGTTTTTCTCCACCTGAAAATGCCAAAGAAGGCATAAAAACATGGATTTGTCTCTCCTGCTGCGCACACACTTCGGAGAGCTTGCAAAGGCCTAATAACCACAAGCAGCCCCTACTCCACTATGGGAGACACTGTTTTCATCAAGTTTGAAGCCTCAGTGTTGGCGCGGCAGCCTTTTCTTTCTCTTTCGGGATTGTGTTTTTCTCCACCTGAAAATGCCAAAGAAGGCATAAAAACATGGATTTGTCTCTCCTGCTGCGCACACACTTCGGAGAGCTTGCAAATGCCTAATAACCACAAGCAGCCCCTACTCCATTATGGGAGACACTGTTTTCATCAAGTTTGAAGCCTCAGTGTTGGCGCGGCAGCCTTTTCTTTCTCTTTCGGGATTGTGTTTTTCTCCACCTGAAAATGCCAAAGAAGGCATAAAAACATGGATTTGTCTCTCCTGCTGCGCACACACTTCGGAGAGCTTGCAAATGCCTAATAACCACAAGCAGCCCCTACTCCAATATGGGAGACACTGTTTTCATCAAGTTTGAAGCCTCAGTTTTGGCTGGACAGCCATTTCTTTATTTTTGGGGCCTGTGTGTTTTTCGACCTGGAAATGGCAAAAAAGGCGCGAAAACATTGATTTGTCTCTCCTGCCGCGCACACACTTCGGAGAGCTTGCAAAGGCCTAATAACCACAAGCAGCCCCTACTCCACTATGGGAGACACTGTTTTCATCAAGTTTGAAGCCTCAGTGTTGGCGCGGCAGCCTTTTCTTTTTCTTTCGGGATTGTGTTTTTCTCCACCTGAAAATGCCAAAGAAGGCATAAAAACATGGATTTGTCTCTCCTGCTGCGCACACACTTCGGAGAGCTTGCAAATGCCTAATAACCACAAGCAGCCCCTACTCCAATATAGGAGACACTGTTTTCATCAAGTTTGAAGCCTCAGTTTTGGCTGGACAGCCATTTCTTTATTTTTGGGGCCTGTGTGTTTTTCGACCTGGAAATGGCAAAAAAGGCGCGAAAACATTGATTTGTCTCTCCTGCCGCGCACACACTTCCGATAGCTTGCGAAGGCCTAAAAAACACAAGCTGCCCTTGAGTTATTGTGGGAGAGAATGTTTTCATCAAGTTTGAAGCCATAGTTTTGGCGCGGCAGCCGTTTCTTTCATTTTGGGGCCTATGTGTTTTTCGACCTTGAAATCGTAAAAAAGGCGCGAAAACATGGATTTGTCTCTCCTGCCGCGCACACACTTCCGATAGCTTGCGAAGGCCTAAAAAACACAAGCGGCCCTTGAGTTATTGTCTGAGAGACTGTTTTAATCAAGTTTGAAGCCTCAGTTTTGGCTGGACAGCCGTTTCTTTATTTTTGGGGCCTTTGTTTTCTTCGACCTGGAAATGGCAAAAAAGGCGCGAAAACATGGATTTGTCTCTCCTGCCGCGCACACACTTCTGATAGCGTGCAAAGGCCTAAAAAACACAAGCAGCCCGTGAGTTATTATGGGAGAGACTGTTTTCATCAAGTTTGAAGCCATAGTTTTGGCGCGGCAGCCGTTTCTTTCATTTTGGGGCCTATGTGTTTTTCGACCTTGAAATCGCAAAAAAGGCGCGAAAACATGGATTTGTCTCTCCTGCCGCGCACACACTTCGGAGAGCTTGCAAATGCCTAATAACCACAAGCAGCCCCTACTCCAATATGGGAGACACTGTTTTCATCAAGTTTGAAGCCTCAGTTTTGGCTGGACAGCCATTTCTTTATTTTTGGGGCCTGTGTGTTTTTCGACCTGGAAATGGCAAAAAAGGCGCGAAAACATTGATTTGTCTCTCCTGCCGCGCACACACTTCGGAGAGCTTGCAAAGGCCTAAAAAACACAAGCAGCCCGTGAGTTATTATGGGAGAGACTGTTTTCATCAAGTTTGAAGCCATAGTTTTGGCGCGGCAGCCGTTTCTTTCATTTTGGGGCCTATGTGTTTTTCGACCTTGAAATCGCAAAAAAGGCGCGAAAACATGGATTTGTCTCTCCTGCCGCGCACACACTTCGGAGAGCTTGCAAATGCCTAATAACCACAAGCAGCCCCTACTCCAATATGGGAGACACTGTTTTCATCAAGTTTGAAGCCTCAGTTTTGGCTGGACAGCCATTTCTTTATTTTTGGGGCCTGTGTGTTTTTCGACCTGGAAATGGCAAAAAAGGCGCGAAAACATTGATTTGTCTCTCCTGCCGCGCACACACTTCGGAGAGCTTGCAAAGGCCTAATAACCACAAGCAGCCCCTACTCCACTATGGGAGACACTGTTTTCATCAAGTTTGAAGCCTCAGTGTTGGCGCGGCAGCCTTTTCTTTCTCTTTCGGGATTGTGTTTTTCTCCACCTGAAAATGCCAAAGAAGGCATAAAAACATGGATTTGTCTCTCCTGCTGCGCACACACTTCGGAGAGCTTGCAAATGCCTAATAACCACAAGCAGCCCCTACTCCAATATGGGAGACACTGTTTTCATCAAGTTTGAAGCCTCAGTGTTGGCGCGGCAGCCTTTTCTTTCTCTTTCGGGATTGTGTTTTTCTCCACCTGAAAATGCCAAAGAAGGCATAAAAACATGGATTTGTCTCTCCTGCTGCGCACACACTTCGGAGAGCTTGCAAAGGCCTAATAACCACAAGCAGCCCCTACTCCACTATGGGAGACACTGTTTTCATCAAGTTTGAAGCCTCAGTGTTGGCGCGGCAGCCTTTTCTTTCTCTTTCGGGATTGTGTTTTTCTCCACCTGAAAATGCCAAAGAAGGCATAAAAACATGGATTTGTCTCTCCTGCTGCGCACACACTTCGGAGAGCTTGCAAATGCCTAATAACCACAAGCAGCCCCTACTCCACTATGGGAGACACTGTTTTCATCAAGTTTGAAGCCTCAGTGTTGGCGCGGCAGCCTTTTCTTTCTCTTTCGGGATTGTGTTTTTCTCCACCTGAAAATGCCAAAGAAGGCATAAAAACATGGATTTGTCTCTCCTGCTGCGCACACACTTCGGAGAGCTTGCAAATGCCTAATAACCACAAGCAGCCCCTACTCCATTATGGGAGACACTGTTTTCATCAAGTTTGAAGCCTCAGTGTTGGCGCGGCAGCCTTTTCTTTCTCTTTCGGGATTGTGTTTTTCTCCACCTGAAAATGCCAAAGAAGGCATAAAAACATGGATTTGTCTCTCCTGCTGCGCACACACTTCGGAGAGCTTGCAAATGCCTAATAACCACAAGCAGCCCCTACTCCAATATGGGAGACACTGTTTTCATCAAGTTTGAAGCCTCAGTTTTGGCTGGACAGCCATTTCTTTATTTTTGGGGCCTGTGTGTTTTTCGACCTGGAAATGGCAAAAAAGGCGCGAAAACATTGATTTGTCTCTCCTGCCGCGCACACACTTCGGAGAGCTTGCAAAGGCCTAATAACCACAAGCAGCCCCTACTCCACTATGGGAGACACTGTTTTCATCAAGTTTGAAGCCTCAGTGTTGGCGCGGCAGCCTTTTCTTTTTCTTTCGGGATTGTGTTTTTCTCCACCTGAAAATGCCAAAGAAGGCATAAAAACATGGATTTGTCTCTCCTGCTGCGCACACACTTCGGAGAGCTTGCAAATGCCTAATAACCACAAGCAGCCCCTACTCCAATATAGGAGACACTGTTTTCATCAAGTTTGAAGCCTCAGTTTTGGCTGGACAGCCATTTCTTTATTTTTGGGGCCTGTGTGTTTTTCGACCTGGAAATGGCAAAAAAGGCGCGAAAACATTGATTTGTCTCTCCTGCCGCGCACACACTTCCGATAGCTTGCGAAGGCCTAAAAAACACAAGCTGCCCTTGAGTTATTGTGGGAGAGAATGTTTTCATCAAGTTTGAAGCCATAGTTTTGGCGCGGCAGCCGTTTCTTTCATTTTGGGGCCTATGTGTTTTTCGACCTTGAAATCGTAAAAAAGGCGCGAAAACATGGATTTGTCTCTCCTGCCGCGCACACACTTCCGATAGCTTGCGAAGGCCTAAAAAACACAAGCGGCCCTTGAGTTATTGTCTGAGAGACTGTTTTAATCAAGTTTGAAGCCTCAGTTTTGGCTGGACAGCCGTTTCTTTATTTTTGGGGCCTTTGTTTTCTTCGACCTGGAAATGGCAAAAAAGGCGCGAAAACATGGATTTGTCTCTCCTGCCGCGCACACACTTCTGATAGCGTGCAAAGGCCTAAAAAACACAAGCAGCCCGTGAGTTATTATGGGAGAGACTGTTTTCATCAAGTTTGAAGCCATAGTTTTGGCGCGGCAGCCGTTTCTTTCATTTTGGGGCCTATGTGTTTTTCGACCTTGAAATCGCAAAAAAGGCGCGAAAACATGGATTTGTCTCTCCTGCCGCGCACACACTTCGGAGAGCTTGCAAATGCCTAATAACCACAAGCAGCCCCTACTCCAATATGGGAGACACTGTTTTCATCAAGTTTGAAGCCTCAGTTTTGGCTGGACAGCCATTTCTTTATTTTTGGGGCCTGTGTGTTTTTCGACCTGGAAATGGCAAAAAAGGCGCGAAAACATTGATTTGTCTCTCCTGCCGCGCACACACTTCGGAGAGCTTGCAAAGGCCTAAAAAACACAAGCAGCCCGTGAGTTATTATGGGAGAGACTGTTTTCATCAAGTTTGAAGCCATAGTTTTGGCGCGGCAGCCGTTTCTTTCATTTTGGGGCCTATGTGTTTTTCGACCTTGAAATCGCAAAAAAGGCGCGAAAACATGGATTTGTCTCTCCTGCCGCGCACACACTTCGGAGAGCTTGCAAATGCCTAATAACCACAAGCAGCCCCTACTCCAATATGGGAGACACTGTTTTCATCAAGTTTGAAGCCTCAGTTTTGGCTGGACAGCCATTTCTTTATTTTTGGGGCCTGTGTGTTTTTCGACCTGGAAATGGCAAAAAAGGCGCGAAAACATTGATTTGTCTCTCCTGCCGCGCACACACTTTGGAGAGCTTGCAAAGGCCTAATAACCACAAGCAGCCCCTACTCCACTATGGGAGACACTGTTTTCATCAAGTTTGAAGCCTCAGTGTTGGCGAGGCAGCCTTTTCTTTCTCTTTCGGGATTGTGTTTTTCTCCACCTGAAAATGCCAAAGAAGGCATAAAAACATGGATTTGTCTCTCCTGCTGCGCACACACTTCGGAGAGCTTGCAAATGCCTAATAACCACAAGCAGCCCCTACTCCAATATGGGAGACACTGTTTTCATCAAGTTTGAAGCCTCAGTGTTGGCGCGGCAGCCTTTTCTTTCTCTTTCGGGATTGTGTTTTTCTCCACCTGAAAATGCCAAAGAAGGCATAAAAACATGGATTTGTCTCTCCTGCTGCGCACACACTTCGGAGAGCTTGCAAAGGCCTAATAACCACAAGCAGCCCCTACTCCACTATGGGAGACACTGTTTTCATCAAGTTTGAAGCCTCAGTGTTGGCGCGGCAGCCTTTTCTTTCTCTTTCGGGATTGTGTTTTTCTCCACCTGAAAATGCCAAAGAAGGCATAAAAACATGGATTTGTCTCTCCTGCTGCGCACACACTTCGGAGAGCTTGCAAATGCCTAATAACCACAAGCAGCCCCTACTCCAATATGGGAGACACTGTTTTCATCAAGTTTGAAGCCTCAGTGTTGGCGCGGCAGCCTTTTCTTTCTCTTTCGGGATTGTGTTTTTCTCCACCTGAAAATGCCAAAGAAGGCATAAAAACATGGATTTGTCTCTCCTGCTGCGCACACACTTCGGAGAGCTTGCAAAGTCTAATAACCACAAGCAGCCCCTACTCCACTATGGGAGACACTGTTTTCATCAAGTTTGAAGCCTCAGTGTTGGCGCGGCAGCCTTTTCTTTCTCTTTCGGGATTGTGTTTTTCTCCACCTGAAAATGCCAAAGAAGGCATAAAAACATGGATTTGTCTCTCCTGCTGCGCACACACTTCGGAGAGCTTGCAAATGCCTAATAACCACAAGCAGCCCCTACTCCATTATGGGAGACACTGTTTTCATCAAGTTTGAAGCCTCAGTGTTGGCGCGGCAGCCTTTTCTTTCTCTTTCGGGATTGTGTTTTTCTCCACCTGAAAATGCCAAAGAAGGCATAAAAACATGGATTTGTCTCTCCTGCTGCGCACACACTTCGGAGAGCTTGCAAATGCCTAATAACCACAAGCAGCCCCTACTCCAATATGGGAGACACTGTTTTCATCAAGTTTGAAGCCTCAGTTTTGGCTGGACAGCCATTTCTTTATTTTTGGGGCCTGTGTGTTTTTCGACCTGGAAATGGCAAAAAAGGCGCGAAAACATTGATTTGTCTCTCCTGCCGCGCACACACTTCGGAGAGC
The DNA here is from genome assembly GCF_951799395.1 of Argentina silus. Lineage (NCBI taxonomy): Eukaryota > Metazoa > Chordata > Actinopteri > Argentiniformes > Argentinidae > Argentina > Argentina silus. Next base: position 29,399 of record NW_028152411.1, on the reverse strand, counting down.
TTGCAAAGGCCTAATAACCACAAGCAGCCCCTACTCCACTATGGGAGACACTGTTTTCATCAAGTTTGAAGCCTCAGTGTTGGCGCGGCAGCCTTTTCTTTTTCTTTCGGGATTGTGTTTTTCTCCACCTGAAAATGCCAAAGAAGGCATAAAAACATGGATTTGTCTCTCCTGCTGCGCACACACTTCGGAGAGCTTGCAAATGCCTAATAACCACAAGCAGCCCCTACTCCAATATAGGAGACACTGTTTTCATCAAGTTTGAAGCCTCAGTTTTGGCTGGACAGCCATTTCTTTATTTTTGGGGCCTGTGTGTTTTTCGACCTGGAAATGGCAAAAAAGGCGCGAAAACATTGATTTGTCTCTCCTGCCGCGCACACACTTCCGATAGCTTGCGAAGGCCTAAAAAACACAAGCTGCCCTTGAGTTATTGTGGGAGAGAATGTTTTCATCAAGTTTGAAGCCATAGTTTTGGCGCGGCAGCCGTTTCTTTCATTTTGGGGCCTATGTGTTTTTCGACCTTGAAATCGTAAAAAAGGCGCGAAAACATGGATTTGTCTCTCCTGCCGCGCACACACTTCCGATAGCTTGCGAAGGCCTAAAAAACACAAGCGGCCCTTGAGTTATTGTCTGAGAGACTGTTTTAATCAAGTTTGAAGCCTCAGTTTTGGCTGGACAGCCGTTTCTTTATTTTTGGGGCCTTTGTTTTCTTCGACCTGGAAATGGCAAAAAAGGCGCGAAAACATGGATTTGTCTCTCCTGCCGCGCACACACTTCTGATAGCGTGCAAAGGCCTAAAAAACACAAGCAGCCCGTGAGTTATTATGGGAGAGACTGTTTTCATCAAGTTTGAAGCCATAGTTTTGGCGCGGCAGCCGTTTCTTTCATTTTGGGGCCTATGTGTTTTTCGACCTTGAAATCGCAAAAAAGGCGCGAAAACATGGATTTGTCTCTCCTGCCGCGCACACACTTCGGAGAGCTTGCAAATGCCTAATAACCACAAGCAGCCCCTACTCCAATATGGGAGACACTGTTTTCATCAAGTTTGAAGCCTCAGTTTTGGCTGGACAGCCATTTCTTTATTTTTGGGGCCTGTGTGTTTTTCGACCTGGAAATGGCAAAAAAGGCGCGAAAACATTGATTTGTCTCTCCTGCCGCGCACACACTTCGGAGAGCTTGCAAAGGCCTAAAAAACACAAGCAGCCCGTGAGTTATTATGGGAGAGACTGTTTTCATCAAGTTTGAAGCCATAGTTTTGGCGCGGCAGCCGTTTCTTTCATTTTGGGGCCTATGTGTTTTTCGACCTTGAAATCGCAAAAAAGGCGCGAAAACATGGATTTGTCTCTCCTGCCGCGCACACACTTCGGAGAGCTTGCAAATGCCTAATAACCACAAGCAGCCCCTACTCCAATATGGGAGACACTGTTTTCATCAAGTTTGAAGCCTCAGTTTTGGCTGGACAGCCATTTCTTTATTTTTGGGGCCTGTGTGTTTTTCGACCTGGAAATGGCAAAAAAGGCGCGAAAACATTGATTTGTCTCTCCTGCCGCGCACACACTTCGGAGAGCTTGCAAAGGCCTAATAACCACAAGCAGCCCCTACTCCACTATGGGAGACACTGTTTTCATCAAGTTTGAAGCCTCAGTGTTGGCGCGGCAGCCTTTTCTTTCTCTTTCGGGATTGTGTTTTTCTCCACCTGAAAATGCCAAAGAAGGCATAAAAACATGGATTTGTCTCTCCTGCTGCGCACACACTTCGGAGAGCTTGCAAATGCCTAATAACCACAAGCAGCCCCTACTCCAATATGGGAGACACTGTTTTCATCAAGTTTGAAGCCTCAGTGTTGGCGCGGCAGCCTTTTCTTTCTCTTTCGGGATTGTGTTTTTCTCCACCTGAAAATGCCAAAGAAGGCATAAAAACATGGATTTGTCTCTCCTGCTGCGCACACACTTCGGAGAGCTTGCAAAGGCCTAATAACCACAAGCAGCCCCTACTCCACTATGGGAGACACTGTTTTCATCAAGTTTGAAGCCTCAGTGTTGGCGCGGCAGCCTTTTCTTTCTCTTTCGGGATTGTGTTTTTCTCCACCTGAAAATGCCAAAGAAGGCATAAAAACATGGATTTGTCTCTCCTGCTGCGCACACACTTCGGAGAGCTTGCAAATGCCTAATAACCACAAGCAGCCCCTACTCCAATATGGGAGACACTGTTTTCATCAAGTTTGAAGCCTCAGTGTTGGCGCGGCAGCCTTTTCTTTCTCTTTCGGGATTGTGTTTTTCTCCACCTGAAAATGCCAAAGAAGGCATAAAAACATGGATTTGTCTCTCCTGCTGCGCACACACTTCGGAGAGCTTGCAAAGGCCTAATAACCACAAGCAGCCCCTACTCCACTATGGGAGACACTGTTTTCATCAAGTTTGAAGCCTCAGTGTTGGCGCGGCAGCCTTTTCTTTCTCTTTCGGGATTGTGTTTTTCTCCACCTGAAAATGCCAAAGAAGGCATAAAAACATGGATTTGTCTCTCCTGCTGCGCACACACTTCGGAGAGCTTGCAAATGCCTAATAACCACAAGCAGCCCCTACTCCATTATGGGAGACACTGTTTTCATCAAGTTTGAAGCCTCAGTGTTGGCGCGGCAGCCTTTTCTTTCTCTTTCGGGATTGTGTTTTTCTCCACCTGAAAATGCCAAAGAAGGCATAAAAACATGGATTTGTCTCTCCTGCTGCGCACACACTTCGGAGAGCTTGCAAATGCCTAATAACCACAAGCAGCCCCTACTCCAATATGGGAGACACTGTTTTCATCAAGTTTGAAGCCTCAGTTTTGGCTGGACAGCCATTTCTTTATTTTTGGGGCCTGTGTGTTTTTCGACCTGGAAATGGCAAAAAAGGCGCGAAAACATTGATTTGTCTCTCCTGCCGCGCACACACTTCGGAGAGCTTGCAAAGGCCTAATAACCACAAGCAGCCCCTACTCCACTATGGGAGACACTGTTTTCATCAAGTTTGAAGCCTCAGTGTTGGCGCGGCAGCCTTTTCTTTTTCTTTCGGGATTGTGTTTTTCTCCACCTGAAAATGCCAAAGAAGGCATAAAAACATGGATTTGTCTCTCCTGCTGCGCACACACTTCGGAGAGCTTGCAAATGCCTAATAACCACAAGCAGCCCCTACTCCAATATAGGAGACACTGTTTTCATCAAGTTTGAAGCCTCAGTTTTGGCTGGACAGCCATTTCTTTATTTTTGGGGCCTGTGTGTTTTTCGACCTGGAAATGGCAAAAAAGGCGCGAAAACATTGATTTGTCTCTCCTGCCGCGCACACACTTCCGATAGCTTGCGAAGGCCTAAAAAACACAAGCTGCCCTTGAGTTATTGTGGGAGAGAATGTTTTCATCAAGTTTGAAGCCATAGTTTTGGCGCGGCAGCCGTTTCTTTCATTTTGGGGCCTATGTGTTTTTCGACCTTGAAATCGTAAAAAAGGCGCGAAAACATGGATTTGTCTCTCCTGCCGCGCACACACTTCCGATAGCTTGCGAAGGCCTAAAAAACACAAGCGGCCCTTGAGTTATTGTCTGAGAGACTGTTTTAATCAAGTTTGAAGCCTCAGTTTTCGCTGGACAGCCGTTTCTTTATTTTTGGGGCCTTTGTTTTCTTCGACCTGGAAATGGCAAAAAAGGCGCGAAAACATGGATTTGTCTCTCCTGCCGCGCACACACTTCTGATAGCGTGCAAAGGCCTAAAAAACACAAGCAGCCCGTGAGTTATTATGGGAGAGACTGTTTTCATCAAGTTTGAAGCCATAGTTTTGGCGCGGCAGCCGTTTCTTTCATTTTGGGGCCTATGTGTTTTTCGACCTTGAAATCGCAAAAAAGGCGCGAAAACATGGATTTGTCTCTCCTGCCGCGCACACACTTCGGAGAGCTTGCAAATGCCTAATAACCACAAGCAGCCCCTACTCCAATATGGGAGACACTGTTTTCATCAAGTTTGAAGCCTCAGTTTTGGCTGGACAGCCATTTCTTTATTTTTGGGGCCTGTGTGTTTTTCGACCTGGAAATGGCAAAAAAGGCGCGAAAACATTGATTTGTCTCTCCTGCCGCGCACACACTTCGGAGAGCTTGCAAAGGCCTAATAACCACAAGCAGCCCCTACTCCACTATGGGAGACACTGTTTTCATCAAGTTTGAAGCCTCAGTGTTGGCGCGGCAGCCTTTTCTTTTTCTTTCGGGATTGTGTTTTTCTCCACCTGAAAATGCCAAAGAAGGCATAAAAACATGGATTTGTCTCTCCTGCTGCGCACACACTTCGGAGAGCTTGCAAATGCCTAATAACCACAAGCAGCCCCTACTCCAATATAGGAGACACTGTTTTCATCAAGTTTGAAGCCTCAGTTTTGGCTGGACAGCCATTTCTTTATTTTTGGGGCCTGTGTGTTTTTCGACCTGGAAATGGCAAAAAAGGCGCGAAAACATTGATTTGTCTCTCCTGCCGCGCACACACTTCCGATAGCTTGCGAAGGCCTAAAAAACACAAGCTGCCCTTGAGTTATTGTGGGAGAGAATGTTTTCATCAAGTTTGAAGCCATAGTTTTGGCGCGGCAGCCGTTTCTTTCATTTTGGGGCCTATGTGTTTTTCGACCTTGAAATCGTAAAAAAGGCGCGAAAACATGGATTTGTCTCTCCTGCCGCGCACACACTTCCGATAGCTTGCGAAGGCCTAAAAAACACAAGCGGCCCTTGAGTTATTGTCTGAGAGACTGTTTTAATCAAGTTTGAAGCCTCAGTTTTCGCTGGACAGCCGTTTCTTTATTTTTGGGGCCTTTGTTTTCTTCGACCTGGAAATGGCAAAAAAGGCGCGAAAACATGGATTTGTCTCTCCTGCCGCGCACACACTTCTGATAGCGTGCAAAGGCCTAAAAAACACAAGCAGCCCGTGAGTTATTATGGGAGAGACTGTTTTCATCAAGTTTGAAGCCATAGTTTTGGCGCGGCAGCCGTTTCTTTCATTTTGGGGCCTATGTGTTTTTCGACCTTGAAATCGCAAAAAAGGCGCGAAAACATGGATTTGTCTCTCCTGCCGCGCACACACTTCGGAGAGCTTGCAAATGCCTAATAACCACAAGCAGCCCCTACTCCAATATGGGAGACACTGTTTTCATCAAGTTTGAAGCCTCAGTTTTGGCTGGACAGCCATTTCTTTATTTTTGGGGCCTGTGTGTTTTTCGACCTGGAAATGTCAAAAAAGGCGCGAAAACATTGATTTGTCTCTCCTGCCGCGCACACACTTCGGAGAGCTTGCAAAGGCCTAAAAAACACAAGCAGCCCGTGAGTTATTATGGGAGAGACTGTTTTCATCAAGTTTGAAGCCATAGTTTTGGCGCGGCAGCCGTTTCTTTCATTTTGGGGCCTATGTGTTTTTCGACCTTGAAATCGCAAAAAAGGCGCGAAAACATGGATTTGTCTCTCCTGCCGCGCACACACTTCGGAGAGCTTGCAAATGCCTAATAACCACAAGCAGCCCCTACTCCAATATGGGAGACACTGTTTTCATCAAGTTTGAAGCCTCAGTTTTGGCTGGACAGCCATTTCTTTATTTTTGGGACCTGTGTGTTTTTCGACCTGGAAATGGCAAAAAAGGCGCGAAAACATTGATTTGTCTCTCCTGCCGCGCACACACTTCGGAGAGCTTGCAAAGGCCTAATAACCACAAGCAGCCCCTACTCCACTATGGGAGACACTGTTTTCATCAAGTTTGAAGCCTCAGTGTTGGCGCGGCAGCCTTTTCTTTCTCTTTCGGGATTGTGTTTTTCTCCACCTGAAAATGCCAAAGAAGGCATAAAAACATGGATTTGTCTCTCCTGCTGCGCACACACTTCGGAGAGCTTGCAAATGCCTAATAACCACAAGCAGCCCCTACTCCAATATGGGAGACACTGTTTTCATCAAGTTTGAAGCCTCAGTGTTGGCGCGGCAGCCTTTTCTTTCTCTTTCGGGATTGTGTTTTTCTCCACCTGAAAATGCCAAAGAAGGCATAAAAACATGGATTTGTCTCTCCTGCTGCGCACACACTTCGGAGAGCTTGCAAAGGCCTAATAACCACAAGCAGCCCCTACTCCACTATGGGAGACACTGTTTTCATCAAGTTTGAAGCCTCAGTGTTGGCGCGGCAGCCTTTTCTTTCTCTTTCGGGATTGTGTTTTTCTCCACCTGAAAATGCCAAAGAAGGCATAAAAACATGGATTTGTCTCTCCTGCTGCGCACACACTTCGGAGAGCTTGCAAATGCCTAATAACCACAAGCAGCCCCTACTCCAATATGGGAGACACTGTTTTCATCAAGTTTGAAGCCTCAGTGTTGGCGCGGCAGCCTTTTCTTTCTCTTTCGGGATTGTGTTTTTCTCCACCTGAAAATGCCAAAGAAGGCATAAAAACATGGATTTGTCTCTCCTGCTGCGCACACACTTCGGAGAGCTTGCAAAGGCCTAATAACCACAAGCAGCCCCTACTCCACTATGGGAGACACTGTTTTCATCAAGTTTGAAGCCTCAGTGTTGGCGCGGCAGCCTTTTCTTTCTCTTTCGGGATTGTGTTTTTCTCCACCTGAAAATGCCAAAGAAGGCATAAAAACATGGATTTGTCTCTCCTGCTGCGCACACACTTCGGAGAGCTTGCAAATGCCTAATAACCACAAGCAGCCCCTACTCCATTATGGGAGACACTGTTTTCATCAAGTTTGAAGCCTCAGTGTTGGCGCGGCAGCCTTTTCTTTCTCTTTCGGGATTGTGTTTTTCTCCACCTGAAAATGCCAAAGAAGGCATAAAAACATGGATTTGTCTCTCCTGCTGCGCACACACTTCGGAGAGCTTGCAAATGCCTAATAACCACAAGCAGCCCCTACTCCAATATGGGAGACACTGTTTTCATCAAGTTTGAAGCCTCAGTTTTGGCTGGACAGCCATTTCTTTATTTTTGGGGCCTGTGTGTTTTTCGACCTGGAAATGGCAAAAAAGGCGCGAAAACATTGATTTGTCTCTCCTGCCGCGCACACACTTCGGAGAGCTTGCAAAGGCCTAATAACCACAAGCAGCCCCTACTCCACTATGGGAGACACTGTTTTCATCAAGTTTGAAGTCTCAGTGTTGGCGCGGCAGCCTTTTCTTTTTCTTTCGGGATTGTGTTTTTCTCCACCTGAAAATGCCAAAGAAGGCATAAAAACATGGATTTGTCTCTCCTGCTGCGCACACACTTCGGAGAGCTTGCAAATGCCTAATAACCACAAGCAGCCCCTACTCCAATATAGGAGACACTGTTTTCATCAAGTTTGAAGCCTCAGTTTTGGCTGGACAGCCATTTCTTTATTTTTGGGGCCTGTGTGTTTTTCGACCTGGAAATGGCAAAAAAGGCGCGAAAACATTGATTTGTCTCTCCTGCCGCGCACACACTTCCGATAGCTTGCGAAGGCCTAAAAAACACAAGCTGCCCTTGAGTTATTGTGGGAGAGAATGTTTTCATCAAGTTTGAAGCCATAGTTTTGGCGCGGCAGCCGTTTCTTTCATTTTGGGGCCTATGTGTTTTTCGACCTTGAAATCGTAAAAAAGGCGCGAAAACATGGATTTGTCTCTCCTGCCGCGCACACACTTCCGATAGCTTGCGAAGGCCTAAAAAACACAAGCGGCCCTTGAGTTATTGTCTGAGAGACTGTTTTAATCAAGTTTGAAGCCTCAGTTTTGGCTGGACAGCCGTTTCTTTATTTTTGGGGCCTTTGTTTTCTTCGACCTGGAAATGGCAAAAAAGGCGCGAAAACATGGATTTGTCTCTCCTGCCGCGCACACACTTCTGATAGCGTGCAAAGGCCTAAAAAACACAAGCAGCCCGTGAGTTATTATGGGAGAGACTGTTTTCATCAAGTTTGAAGCCATAGTTTTGGCGCGGCAGCCGTTTCTTTCATTTTGGGGCCTATGTGTTTTTCGACCTTGAAATCGCAAAAAAGGCGCGAAAACATGGATTTGTCTCTCCTGCCGCGCACACACTTCGGAGAGCTTGCAAATGCCTAATAACCACAAGCAGCCCCTACTCCAATATGGGAGACACTGTTTTCATCAAGTTTGAAGCCTCAGTTTTGGCTGGACAGCCATTTCTTTATTTTTGGGGCCTGTGTGTTTTTCGACCTGGAAATGGCAAAAAAGGCGCGAAAACATTGATTTGTCTCTCCTGCCGCGCACACACTTCGGAGAGCTTGCAAAGGCCTAAAAAACACAAGCAGCCCGTGAGTTATTATGGGAGAGACTGTTTTCATCAAGTTTGAAGCCATAGTTTTGGCGCGGCAGCCGTTTCTTTCATTTTGGGGCCTATGTGTTTTTCGACCTTGAAATCGCAAAAAAGGCGCGAAAACATGGATTTGTCTCTCCTGCCGCGCACACACTTCGGAGAGCTTGCAAATGCCTAATAACCACAAGCAGCCCCTACTCCAATATGGGAGACACTGTTTTCATCAAGTTTGAAGCCTCAGTTTTGGCTGGACAGCCATTTCTTTATTTTTGGGGCCTGTGTGTTTTTCGACCTGGAAATGGCAAAAAAGGCGCGAAAACATTGATTTGTCTCTCCTGCCGCGCACACACTTCGGAGAGCTTGCAAAGGCCTAATAACCACAAGCAGCCCCTACTCCACTATGGGAGACACTGTTTTCATCAAGTTTGAAGCCTCAGTGTTGGCGCGGCAGCCTTTTCTTTCTCTTTCGGGATTGTGTTTTTCTCCACCTGAAAATGCCAAAGAAGGCATAAAAACATGGATTTGTCTCTCCTGCTGCGCACACACTTCGGAGAGCTTGCAAAGGCCTAATAACCACAAGCAGCCCCTACTCCACTATGGGAGACACTGTTTTCATCAAGTTTGAAGCCTCAGTGTTGGCGCGGCAGCCTTTTCTTTCTCTTTCGGGATTGTGTTTTTCTCCACCTGAAAATGCCAAAGAAGGCATAAAAACATGGATTTGTCTCTCCTGCTGCGCACACACTTCGGAGAGCTTGCAAATGCCTAATAACCACAAGCAGCCCCTACTCCAATATGGGAGACACTGTTTTCATCAAGTTTGAAGCCTCAGTGTTGGCGCGGCAGCCTTTTCTTTCTCTTTCGGGATTGTGTTTTTCTCCACCTGAAAATGCCAAAGAAGGCATAAAAACATGGATTTGTCTCTCCTGCTGCGCACACACTTCGGAGAGCTTGCAAAGGCCTAATAACCACAAGCAGCCCCTACTCCACTATGGGAGACACTGTTTTCATCAAGTTTGAAGCCTCAGTGTTGGCGCGGCAGCCTTTTCTTTCTCTTTCGGGATTGTGTTTTTCTCCACCTGAAAATGCCAAAGAAGGCATAAAAACATGGATTTGTCTCTCCTGCTGCGCACACACTTCGGAGAGCTTGCAAATGCCTAATAACCACAAGCAGCCCCTACTCCAATATGGGAGACACTGTTTTCATCAAGTTTGAAGCCTCAGTGTTGGCGCGGCAGCCTTTTCTTTCTCTTTCGGGATTGTGTTTTTCTCCACCTGAAAATGCCAAAGAAGGCATAAAAACATGGATTTGTCTCTCCTGCTGCGCACACACTTCGGAGAGCTTGCAAAGGCCTAATAACCACAAGCAGCCCCTACTCCACTATGGGAGACACTGTTTTCATCAAGTTTGAAGCCTCAGTGTTGGCGCGGCAGCCTTTTCTTTCTCTTTCGGGATTGTGTTTTTCTCCACCTGAAAATGCCAAAGAAGGCATAAAAACATGGATTTGTCTCTCCTGCTGCGCACACACTTCGGAGAGCTTGCAAATGCCTAATAACCACAAGCAGCCCCTACTCCATTATGGGAGACACTGTTTTCATCAAGTTTGAAGCCTCAGTGTTGGCGCGGCAGCCTTTTCTTTCTCTTTCGGGATTGTGTTTTTCTCCACCTGAAAATGCCAAAGAAGGCATAAAAACATGGATTTGTCTCTCCTGCTGCGCACACACTTCGGAGAGCTTGCAAATGCCTAATAACCACAAGCAGCCCCTACTCCAATATGGGAGACACTGTTTTCATCAAGTTTGAAGCCTCAGTTTTGGCTGGACAGCCATTTCTTTATTTTTGGGGCCTGTGTGTTTTTCGACCTGGAAATGGCAAAAAAGGCGCGAAAACATTGATTTGTCTCTCCTGCCGCGCACACACTTCGGAGAGCTTGCAAAGGCCTAATAACCACAAGCAGCCCCTACTCCACTATGGGAGACACTGTTTTCATCAAGTTTGAAGCCTCAGTGTTGGCGCGGCAGCCTTTTCTTTTTCTTTCGGGATTGTGTTTTTCTCCACCTGAAAATGCCAAAGAAGGCATAAAAACATGGATTTGTCTCTCCTGCTGCGCACACACTTCGGAGAGCTTGCAAATGCCTAATAACCACAAGCAGCCCCTACTCCAATATAGGAGACACTGTTTTCATCAAGTTTGAAGCCTCAGTTTTGGCTGGACAGCCATTTCTTTATTTTTGGGGCCTGTGTGTTTTTCGACCTGGAAATGGCAAAAAAGGCGCGAAAACATTGATTTGTCTCTCCTGCCGCGCACACACTTCCGATAGCTTGCGAAGGCCTAAAAAACACAAGCTGCCCTTGAGTTATTGTGGGAGAGAATGTTTTCATCAAGTTTGAAGCCATAGTTTTGGCGCGGCAGCCGTTTCTTTCATTTTGGGGCCTATGTGTTTTTCGACCTTGAAATCGTAAAAAAGGCGCGAAAACATGGATTTGTCTCTCCTGCCGCGCACACACTTCCGATAGCTTGCGAAGGCCTAAAAAACACAAGCGGCCCTTGAGTTATTGTCTGAGAGACTGTTTTAATCAAGTTTGAAGCCTCAGTTTTGGCTGGACAGCCGTTTCTTTATTTTTGGGGCCTTTGTTTTCTTCGACCTGGAAATGGCAAAAAAGGCGCGAAAACATGGATTTGTCTCTCCTGCCGCGCACACACTTCTGATAGCGTGCAAAGGCCTAAAAAACACAAGCAGCCCGTGAGTTATTATGGGAGAGACTGTTTTCATCAAGTTTGAAGCCATAGTTTTGGCGCGGCAGCCGTTTCTTTCATTTTGGGGCCTATGTGTTTTTCGACCTTGAAATCGCAAAAAAGGCGCGAAAACATGGATTTGTCTCTCCTGCCGCGCACACACTTCGGAGAGCTTGCAAATGCCTAATAACCACAAGCAGCCCCTACTCCAATATGGGAGACACTGTTTTCATCAAGTTTGAAGCCTCAGTTTTGGCTGGACAGCCATTTCTTTATTTTTGGGGCCTGTGTGTTTTTCGACCTGGAAATGGCAAAAAAGGCGCGAAAACATTGATTTGTCTCTCCTGCCGCGCACACACTTCGGAGAGCTTGCAAAGGCCTAAAAAACACAAGCAGCCCGTGAGTTATTATGGGAGAGACTGTTTTCATCAAGTTTGAAGCCATAGTTTTGGCGCGGCAGCCGTTTCTTTCATTTTGGGGCCTATGTGTTTTTCGACCTTGAAATCGCAAAAAAGGCGCGAAAACATGGATTTGTCTCTCCTGCCGCGCACACACTTCGGAGAGCTTGCAAATGCCTAATAACCACAAGCAGCCCCTACTCCAATATGGGAGACACTGTTTTCATCAAGTTTGAAGCCTCAGTTTTGGCTGGACAGCCATTTCTTTATTTTTGGGGCCTGTGTGTTTTTCGACCTGGAAATGGCAAAAAAGGCGCGAAAACATTGATTTGTCTCTCCTGCCGCGCACACACTTCGGAGAGCTTGCAAAGGCCTAATAACCACAAGCAGCCCCTACTCCACTATGGGAGACACTGTTTTCATCAAGTTTGAAGCCTCAGTGTTGGCGCGGCAGCCTTTTCTTTCTCTTTCGGGATTGTGTTTTTCTCCACCTGAAAATGCCAAAGAAGGCATAAAAACATGGATTTGTCTCTCCTGCTGCGCACACACTTCGGAGAGCTTGCAAATGCCTAATAACCACAAGCAGCCCCTACTCCAATATGGGAGACACTGTTTTCATCAAGTTTGAAGCCTCAGTGTTGGCGCGGCAGCCTTTTCTTTCTCTTTCGGGATTGTGTTTTTCTCCACCTGAAAATGCCAAAGAAGGCATAAAAACATGGATTTGTCTCTCCTGCTGCGCACACACTTCGGAGAGCTTGCAAATGCCTAATAACCACAAGCAGCCCCTACTCCAATATGGGAGACACTGTTTTCATCAAGTTTGAAGCCTCAGTTTTGGCTGGACAGCCATTTCTTTATTTTTGGGGCCTGTGTGTTTTTCGACCTGGAAATGGCAAAAAAGGCGCGAAAACATTGATTTGTCTCTCCTGCCGCGCACACACTTCCGATAGCTTGCGAAGGCCTAAAAAACACAAGCTGCCCTTGAGTTATTGTGGGAGAGAATGTTTTCATCAAGTTTGAAGCCATAGTTTTGGCGCGGCAGCCGTTTCTTTCATTTTGGGGCCTTTGTGTTTTTCGACCTTGAAATCGTAAAAAAGGCGCGAAAACATGGATTTGTCTCTCCTGCCGCGCACACACTTCCGATAGCTTGCGAAGGCCTAAAAAACACAAGCGGCCCTTGAGTTATTGTCTGAGAGACTGTTTTAATCAAGTTTGAAGCCTCAGTTTTGGCTGGACAGCCGTTTCTTTATTTTTGGGGCCTTTGTTTTCTTCGACCTGGAAATGGCAAAAAAGGCGCGAAAACATGGATTTGTCTCTCCTGCCGCGCACACACTTCTGATAGCGTGCAAAGGCCTAAAAAACACAAGCAGCCCGTGAGTTATTATGGGAGAGACTGTTTTCATCAAGTTTGAAGCCATAGTTTTGGCGCGGCAGCCGTTTCTTTCATTTTGGGGCCTATGTGTTTTTCGACCTTGAAATCGCAAAAAAGGCGCGAAAACATGGATTTGTCTCTCCTGCCGCGCACACACTTCGGAGAGCTTGCAAATGCCTAATAACCACAAGCAGCCCCTACTCCAATATGGGAGACACTGTTTTCATCAAGTTTGAAGCCTCAGTTTTGGCTGGACAGCCATTTCTTTATTTTTGGGGCCTGTGTGTTTTTCGACCTGGAAATGGCAAAAAAGGCGCGAAAACATTGATTTGTCTCTCCTGCCGCGCACACACTTCGGAGAGCTTGCAAAGGCCTAAAAAACACAAGCAGCCCGTGAGTTATTATGGGAGAGACTGTTTTCATCAAGTTTGAAGCCATAGTTTTGGCGCGGCAGCCGTTTCTTTCATTTTGGGGCCTATGTGTTTTTCGACCTTGAAATCGCAAAAAAGGCGCGAAAACATGGATTTGTCTCTCCTGCCGCGCACACACTTCGGAGAGCTTGCAAATGCCTAATAACCACAAGCAGCCCCTACTCCAATATGGGAGACACTGTTTTCATCAAGTTTGAAGCCTCAGTTTTGGCTGGACAGCCATTTCTTTATTTTTGGGGCCTGTGTGTTTTTCGACCTGGAAATGGCAAAAAAGGCGCGAAAACATTGATTTGTCTCTCCTGCCGCGCACACACTTCGGAGAGCTTGCAAAGGCCTAATAACCACAAGCAGCCCCTACTCCACTATGGGAGACACTGTTTTCATCAAGTTTGAAGCCTCAGTGTTGGCGCGGCAGCCTTTTCTTTCTCTTTCGGGATTGTGTTTTTCTCCACCTGAAAATGCCAAAGAAGGCATAAAAACATGGATTTGTCTCTCCTGCTGCGCACACACTTCGGAGAGCTTGCAAATGCCTAATAACCACAAGCAGCCCCTACTCCAATATGGGAGACACTGTTTTCATCAAGTTTGAAGCCTCAGTGTTGGCGCGGCAGCCTTTTCTTTCTCTTTCGGGATTGTGTTTTTCTCCACCTGAAAATGCCAAAGAAGGCATAAAAACATGGATTTGTCTCTCCTGCTGCGCACACACTTCGGAGAGCTTGCAAATGCCTAATAACCACAAGCAGCCCCTACTCCAATATGGGAGACACTGTTTTCATCAAGTTTGAAGCCTCAGTGTTGGCGCGGCAGCCTTTTCTTTCTCTTTCGGGATTGTGTTTTTCTCCACCTGAAAATGCCAAAGAAGGCATAAAAACATGGATTTGTCTCTCCTGCTGCGCACACACTTCGGAGAGCTTGCAAAGGCCTAATAAGCACAAGCAGCCCCTACTCCACTATGGGAGACACTGTTTTCATCAAGTTTGAAGCCTCAGTGTTGGCGCGGCAGCCTTTTCTTTCTCTTTCGGGATTGTGTTTTTCTCCACCTGAAAATGCCAAAGAAGGCATAAAAACATGGATTTGTCTCTCCTGCTGCGCACACACTTCGGAGAGCTTGCAAATGCCTAATAACCACAAGCAGCCCCTACTCCATTATGGGAGACACTGTTTTCATCAAGTTTGAAGCCTCAGTGTTGGCGCGGCAGCCTTTTCTTTCTCTTTCGGGATTGTGTTTTTCTCCACCTGAAAATGCCAAAGAAGGCATAAAAACATGGATTTGTCTCTCCTGCTGCGCACACACTTCGGAGAGCTTGCAAATGCCTAATAACCACAAGCAGCCCCTACTCCAATATGGGAGACACTGTTTTCATCAAGTTTGAAGCCTCAGTTTTGGCTGGACAGCCATTTCTTTATTTTTGGGGCCTGTGTGTTTTTCGACCTGGAAATGGCAAAAAAGGCGCGAAAACATTGATTTGTCTCTCCTGCCGCGCACACACTTCGGAGAGCTTGCAAAGGCCTAATAACCACAAGCAGCCCCTACTCCACTATGGGAGACACTGTTTTCATCAAGTTTGAAGCCTCAGTGTTGGCGCGGCAGCCTTTTCTTTCTCTTTCGGGATTGTGTTTTTCTCCACCTGAAAATGCCAAAGAAGGCATAAAAACATGGATTTGTCTCTCCTGCTGCGCACACACTTCGGAGAGCTTGCAAATGCCTAATAACCACAAGCAGCCCCTACTCCATTATGGGAGACACTGTTTTCATCAAGTTTGAAGCCTCAGTGTTGGCGCGGCAGCCTTTTCTTTCTCTTTCGGGATTGTGTTTTTCTCCACCTGAAAATGCCAAAGAAGGCATAAAAACATGGATTTGTCTCTCCTGCTGCGCACACACTTCGGAGAGCTTGCAAATGCCTAATAACCACAAGCAGCCCCTACTCCAATATGGGAGACACTGTTTTCATCAAGTTTGAAGCCTCAGTTTTGGCTGGACAGCCATTTCTTTATTTTTGGGGCCTGTGTGTTTTTCGACCTGGAAATGGCAAAAAAGGCGCGAAAACATTGATTTGTCTCTCCTGCCGCGCACACACTTCGGAGAGCTTGCAAAGGCCTAATAACCACAAGCAGCCCCTACTCCACTATGGGAGACACTGTTTTCATCAAGTTTGAAGCCTCAGTGTTGGCGCGGCAGCCTTTTCTTTTTCTTTCGGGATTGTGTTTTTCTCCACCTGAAAATGCCAAAGAAGGCATAAAAACATGGATTTGTCTCTCCTGCTGCGCACACACTTCGGAGAGCTTGCAAATGCCTAATAACCACAAGCAGCCCCTACTCCAATATAGGAGACACTGTTTTCATCAAGTTTGAAGCCTCAGTTTTGGCTGGACAGCCATTTCTTTATTTTTGGGGCCTGTGTGTTTTTCGACCTGGAAATGGCAAAAAAGGCGCGAAAACATTGATTTGTCTCTCCTGCCGCGCACACACTTCCGATAGCTTGCGAAGGCCTAAAAAACACAAGCTGCCCTTGAGTTATTGTGGGAGAGAATGTTTTCATCAAGTTTGAAGCCATAGTTTTGGCGCGGCAGCCGTTTCTTTCATTTTGGGGCCTATGTGTTTTTCGACCTTGAAATCGTAAAAAAGGCGCGAAAACATGGATTTGTCTCTCCTGCCGCGCACACACTTCCGATAGCTTGCGAAGGCCTAAAAAACACAAGCGGCCCTTGAGTTATTGTCTGAGAGACTGTTTTAATCAAGTTTGAAGCCTCAGTTTTGGCTGGACAGCCGTTTCTTTATTTTTGGGGCCTTTGTTTTCTTCGACCTGGAAATGGCAAAAAAGGCGCGAAAACATGGATTTGTCTCTCCTGCCGCGCACACACTTCTGATAGCGTGCAAAGGCCTAAAAAACACAAGCAGCCCGTGAGTTATTATGGGAGAGACTGTTTTCATCAAGTTTGAAGCCATAGTTTTGGCGCGGCAGCCGTTTCTTTCATTTTGGGGCCTATGTGTTTTTCGACCTTGAAATCGCAAAAAAGGCGCGAAAACATGGATTTGTCTCTCCTGCCGCGCACACACTTCGGAGAGCTTGCAAATGCCTAATAACCACAAGCAGCCCCTACTCCAATATGGGAGACACTGTTTTCATCAAGTTTGAAGCCTCAGTTTTGGCTGGACAGCCATTTCTTTATTTTTGGGGCCTGTGTGTTTTTCGACCTGGAAATGGCAAAAAAGGCGCGAAAACATTGATTTGTCTCTCCTGCCGCGCACACACTTCGGAGAGCTTGCAAAGGCCTAAAAAACACAAGCAGCCCGTGAGTTATTATGGGAGAGACTGTTTTCATCAAGTTTGAAGCCATAGTTTTGGCGCGGCAGCCGTTTCTTTCATTTTGGGGCCTATGTGTTTTTCGACCTTGAAATCGCAAAAAAGGCGCGAAAACATGGATTTGTCTCTCCTGCCGCGCACACACTTCGGAGAGCTTGCAAATGCCTAATAACCACAAGCAGCCCCTACTCCAATATGGGAGACACTGTTTTCATCAAGTTTGAAGCCTCAGTTTTGGCTGGACAGCCATTTCTTTATTTTTGGGGCCTGTGTGTTTTTCGACCTGGAAATGGCAAAAAAGGCGCGAAAACATTGATTTGTCTCTCCTGCCGCGCACACACTTCGGAGAGCTTGCAAAGGCCTAATAACCACAAGCAGCCCCTACTCCACTATGGGAGACACTGTTTTCATCAAGTTTGAAGCCTCAGTGTTGGCGCGGCAGCCTTTTCTTTCTCTTTCGGGATTGTGTTTTTCTCCACCTGAAAATGCCAAAGAAGGCATAAAAACATGGATTTGTCTCTCCTGCTGCGCACACACTTCGGAGAGCTTGCAAAGGCCTAATAACCACAAGCAGCCCCTACTCCACTATGGGAGACACTGTTTTCATCAAGTTTGAAGCCTCAGTGTTGGCGCGGCAGCCTTTTCTTTCTCTTTCGGGATTGTGTTTTTCTCCACCTGAAAATGCCAAAGAAGGCATAAAAACATGGATTTGTCTCTCCTGCTGCGCACACACTTCGGAGAGCTTGCAAATGCCTAATAACCACAAGCAGCCCCTACTCCAATATGGGAGACACTGTTTTCATCAAGTTTGAAGCCTCAGTGTTGGCGCGGCAGCCTTTTCTTTCTCTTTCGGGATTGTGTTTTTCTCCACCTGAAAATGCCAAAGAAGGCATAAAAACATGGATTTGTCTCTCCTGCTGCGCACACACTTCGGAGAGCTTGCAAAGGCCTAATAACCACAAGCAGCCCCTACTCCACTATGGGAGACACTGTTTTCATCAAGTTTGAAGCCTCAGTGTTGGCGCGGCAGCCTTTTCTTTCTCTTTCGGGATTGTGTTTTTCTCCACCTGAAAATGCCAAAGAAGGCATAAAAACATGGATTTGTCTCTCCTGCTGCGCACACACTTCGGAGAGCTTGCAAATGCCTAATAACCACAAGCAGCCCCTACTCCATTATGGGAGACACTGTTTTCATCAAGTTTGAAGCCTCAGTGTTGGCGCGGCAGCCTTTTCTTTCTCTTTCGGGATTGTGTTTTTCTCCACCTGAAAATGCCAAAGAAGGCATAAAAACATGGATTTGTCTCTCCTGCTGCGCACACACTTCGGAGAGCTTGCAAATGCCTAATAACCACAAGCAGCCCCTACTCCAATATGGGAGACACTGTTTTCATCAAGTTTGAAGCCTCAGTTTTGGCTGGACAGCCATTTCTTTATTTTTGGGGCCTGTGTGTTTTTCGACCTGGAAATGGCAAAAAAGGCGCGAAAACATTGATTTGTCTCTCCTGCCGCGCACACACTTCGGAGAGCTTGCAAAGGCCTAATAACCACAAGCAGCCCCTACTCCACTATGGGAGACACTGTTTTCATCAAGTTTGAAGCCTCAGTGTTGGCGCGGCAGCCTTTTCTTTTTCTTTCGGGATTGTGTTTTTCTCCACCTGAAAATGCCAAAGAAGGCATAAAAACATGGATTTGTCTCTCCTGCTGCGCACACACTTCGGAGAGCTTGCAAATGCCTAATAACCACAAGCAGCCCCTACTCCAATATAGGAGACACTGTTTTCATCAAGTTTGAAGCCTCAGTTTTGGCTGGACAGCCATTTCTTTATTTTTGGGGCCTGTGTGTTTTTCGACCTGGAAATGGCAAAAAAGGCGCGAAAACATTGATTTGTCTCTCCTGCCGCGCACACACTTCCGATAGCTTGCGAAGGCCTAAAAAACACAAGCTGCCCTTGAGTTATTGTGGGAGAGAATGTTTTCATCAAGTTTGAAGCCATAGTTTTGGCGCGGCAGCCGTTTCTTTCATTTTGGGGCCTATGTGTTTTTCGACCTTGAAATCGTAAAAAAGGCGCGAAAACATGGATTTGTCTCTCCTGCCGCGCACACACTTCCGATAGCTTGCGAAGGCCTAAAAAACACAAGCGGCCCTTGAGTTATTGTCTGAGAGACTGTTTTAATCAAGTTTGAAGCCTCAGTTTTGGCTGGACAGCCGTTTCTTTATTTTTGGGGCCTTTGTTTTCTTCGACCTGGAAATGGCAAAAAAGGCGCGAAAACATGGATTTGTCTCTCCTGCCGCGCACACACTTCTGATAGCGTGCAAAGGCCTAAAAAACACAAGCAGCCCGTGAGTTATTATGGGAGAGACTGTTTTCATCAAGTTTGAAGCCATAGTTTTGGCGCGGCAGCCGTTTCTTTCATTTTGGGGCCTATGTGTTTTTCGACCTTGAAATCGCAAAAAAGGCGCGAAAACATGGATTTGTCTCTCCTGCCGCGCACACACTTCGGAGAGCTTGCAAATGCCTAATAACCACAAGCAGCCCCTACTCCAATATGGGAGACACTGTTTTCATCAAGTTTGAAGCCTCAGTTTTGGCTGGACAGCCATTTCTTTATTTTTGGGGCCTGTGTGTTTTTCGACCTGGAAATGGCAAAAAAGGCGCGAAAACATTGATTTGTCTCTCCTGCCGCGCACACACTTCGGAGAGCTTGCAAAGGCCTAAAAAACACAAGCAGCCCGTGAGTTATTATGGGAGAGACTGTTTTCATCAAGTTTGAAGCCATAGTTTTGGCGCGGCAGCCGTTTCTTTCATTTTGGGGCCTATGTGTTTTTCGACCTTGAAATCGCAAAAAAGGCGCGAAAACATGGATTTGTCTCTCCTGCCGCGCACACACTTCGGAGAGCTTGCAAATGCCTAATAACCACAAGCAGCCCCTACTCCAATATGGGAGACACTGTTTTCATCAAGTTTGAAGCCTCAGTTTTGGCTGGACAGCCATTTCTTTATTTTTGGGGCCTGTGTGTTTTTCGACCTGGAAATGGCAAAAAAGGCGCGAAAACATTGATTTGTCTCTCCTGCCGCGCACACACTTCGGAGAGCTTGCAAAGGCCTAATAACCACAAGCAGCCCCTACTCCACTATGGGAGACACTGTTTTCATCAAGTTTGAAGCCTCAGTGTTGGCGCGGCAGCCTTTTCTTTCTCTTTCGGGATTGTGTTTTTCTCCACCTGAAAATGCCAAAGAAGGCATAAAAACATGGATTTGTCTCTCCTGCTGCGCACACACTTCGGAGAGCTTGCAAATGCCTAATAACCACAAGCAGCCCCTACTCCAATATGGGAGACACTGTTTTCATCAAGTTTGAAGCCTCAGTGTTGGCGCGGCAGCCTTTTCTTTCTCTTTCGGGATTGTGTTTTTCTCCACCTGAAAATGCCAAAGAAGGCATAAAAACATGGATTTGTCTCTCCTGCTGCGCACACACTTCGGAGAGCTTGCAAAGGCCTAATAACCACAAGCAGCCCCTACTCCACTATGGGAGACACTGTTTTCATCAAGTTTGAAGCCTCAGTGTTGGCGCGGCAGCCTTTTCTTTCTCTTTCGGGATTGTGTTTTTCTCCACCTGAAAATGCCAAAGAAGGCATAAAAACATGGATTTGTCTCTCCTGCTGCGCACACACTTCGGAGAGCTTGCAAATGCCTAATAACCACAAGCAGCCCCTACTCCACTATGGGAGACACTGTTTTCATCAAGTTTGAAGCCTCAGTGTTGGCGCGGCAGCCTTTTCTTTCTCTTTCGGGATTGTGTTTTTCTCCACCTGAAAATGCCAAAGAAGGCATAAAAACATGGATTTGTCTCTCCTGCTGCGCACACACTTCGGAGAGCTTGCAAATGCCTAATAACCACAAGCAGCCCCTACTCCATTATGGGAGACACTGTTTTCATCAAGTTTGAAGCCTCAGTGTTGGCGCGGCAGCCTTTTCTTTCTCTTTCGGGATTGTGTTTTTCTCCACCTGAAAATGCCAAAGAAGGCATAAAAACATGGATTTGTCTCTCCTGCTGCGCACACACTTCGGAGAGCTTGCAAATGCCTAATAACCACAAGCAGCCCCTACTCCAATATGGGAGACACTGTTTTCATCAAGTTTGAAGCCTCAGTTTTGGCTGGACAGCCATTTCTTTATTTTTGGGGCCTGTGTGTTTTTCGACCTGGAAATGGCAAAAAAGGCGCGAAAACATTGATTTGTCTCTCCTGCCGCGCACACACTTCGGAGAGCTTGCAAAGGCCTAATAACCACAAGCAGCCCCTACTCCACTATGGGAGACACTGTTTTCATCAAGTTTGAAGCCTCAGTGTTGGCGCGGCAGCCTTTTCTTTTTCTTTCGGGATTGTGTTTTTCTCCACCTGAAAATGCCAAAGAAGGCATAAAAACATGGATTTGTCTCTCCTGCTGCGCACACACTTCGGAGAGCTTGCAAATGCCTAATAACCACAAGCAGCCCCTACTCCAATATAGGAGACACTGTTTTCATCAAGTTTGAAGCCTCAGTTTTGGCTGGACAGCCATTTCTTTCTCTTTCGGGATTGTGTTTTTCTCCACCTGAAAATGCCAAAGAAGGCATAAAAACATGGATTTGTCTCTCCTGCTGCGCACACACTTCGGAGAGCTTGCAAATGCCTAATAACCACAAGCAGCCCCTACTCCAATATGGGAGACACTGTTTTCATCAAGTTTGAAGCCTCAGTTTTGGCTGGACAGCCATTTCTTTATTTTTGGGGCCTGTGTGTTTTTCGACCTGGAAATGGCAAAAAAGGCGCGAAAACATTGATTTGTCTCTCCTGCCGCGCACACACTTCCGATAGCTTGCGAAGGCCTAAAAAACACAAGCTGCCCTTGAGTTATTGTGGGAGAGAATGTTTTCATCAAGTTTGAAGCCATAGTTTTGGCGCGGCAGCCGTTTCTTTCATTTTGGGGCCTATGTGTTTTTCGACCTTGAAATCGTAAAAAAGGCGCGAAAACATGGATTTGTCTCTCCTGCCGCGCACACACTTCCGATAGCTTGCGAAGGCCTAAAAAACACAAGCGGCCCTTGAGTTATTGTCTGAGAGACTGTTTTAATCAAGTTTGAAGCCTCAGTTTTGGCTGGACAGCCGTTTCTTTATTTTTGGGGCCTTTGTTTTCTTCGACCTGGAAATGGCAAAAAAGCCGCGAAAACATGGATTTGTCTCTCCTGCCGCGCACACACTTCTGATAGCGTGCAAAGGCCTAAAAAACACAAGCAGCCCGTGAGTTATTATGGGAGAGACTGTTTTCATCAAGTTTGAAGCCATAGTTTTGGCGCGGCAGCCGTTTCTTTCATTTTGGGGCCTATGTGTTTTTCGACCTTGAAATCGCAAAAAAGGCGCGAAAACATGGATTTGTCTCTCCTGCCGCGCACACACTTCGGAGAGCTTGCAAATGCCTAATAACCACAAGCAGCCCCTACTCCAATATGGGAGACACTGTTTTCATCAAGTTTGAAGCCTCAGTTTTGGCTGGACAGCCATTTCTTTATTTTTGGGGCCTGTGTGTTTTTCGACCTGGAAATGGCAAAAAAGGCGCGAAAACATTGATTTGTCTCTCCTGCCGCGCACACACTTCGGAGAGCTTGCAAAGGCCTAAAAAACACAAGCAGCCCGTGAGTTATTATGGGAGAGACTGTTTTCATCAAGTTTGAAGCCATAGTTTTGGCGCGGCAGCCGTTTCTTTCA
This sequence comes from Argentina silus, assembly GCF_951799395.1. NCBI lineage: Eukaryota > Metazoa > Chordata > Actinopteri > Argentiniformes > Argentinidae > Argentina > Argentina silus. The sequence continues at coordinate 7,148 of NW_028152411.1, read as the reverse complement.
TTTTGGGGCCTATGTGTTTTTCGACCTTGAAATCGCAAAAAGGCGCGAAAACATGGATTTGTCTCTCCTGCCGCGCACACACTTCGGAGAGCTTGCAAATGCCTAATAACCACAAGCAGCCCCTACTCCAATATGGGAGACACTGTTTTCATCAAGTTTGAAGCCTCAGTTTTGGCTGGACAGCCATTTCTTTATTTTTGGGGCCTGTGTGTTTTTCGACCTGGAAATGGCAAAAAAGGCGCGAAAACATTGATTTGTCTCTCCTGCCGCGCACACACTTCGGAGAGCTTGCAAAGGCCTAATAACCACAAGCAGCCCCTACTCCACTATGGGAGACACTGTTTTCATCAAGTTTGAAGCCTCAGTGTTGGCGCGGCAGCCTTTTCTTTCTCTTTCGGGATTGTGTTTTTCTCCACCTGAAAATGCCAAAGAAGGCATAAAAACATGGATTTGTCTCTCCTGCTGCGCACACACTTCGGAGAGCTTGCAAATGCCTAATAACCACAAGCAGCCCCTACTCCAATATGGGAGACACTGTTTTCATCAAGTTTGAAGCCTCAGTGTTGGCGCGGCAGCCTTTTCTTTCTCTTTCGGGATTGTGTTTTTCTCCACCTGAAAATGCCAAAGAAGGCATAAAAACATGGATTTGTCTCTCCTGCTGCGCACACACTTCGGAGAGCTTGCAAAGGCCTAATAACCACAAGCAGCCCCTACTCCACTATGGGAGACACTGTTTTCATCAAGTTTGAAGCCTCAGTGTTGGCGCGGCAGCCTTTTCTTTCTCTTTCGGGATTGTGTTTTTCTCCACCTGAAAATGCCAAAGAAGGCATAAAAACATGGATTTGTCTCTCCTGCTGCGCACACACTTCGGAGAGCTTGCAAATGCCTAATAACCACAAGCAGCCCCTACTCCACTATGGGAGACACTGTTTTCATCAAGTTTGAAGCCTCAGTGTTGGCGCGGCAGCCTTTTCTTTCTCTTTCGGGATTGTGTTTTTCTCCACCTGAAAATGCCAAAGAAGGCATAAAAACATGGATTTGTCTCTCCTGCTGCGCACACACTTCGGAGAGCTTGCAAATGCCTAATAACCACAAGCAGCCCCTACTCCATTATGGGAGACACTGTTTTCATCAAGTTTGAAGCCTCAGTGTTGGCGCGGCAGCCTTTTCTTTCTCTTTCGGGATTGTGTTTTTCTCCACCTGAAAATGCCAAAGAAGGCATAAAAACATGGATTTGTCTCTCCTGCTGCGCACACACTTCGGAGAGCTTGCAAATGCCTAATAACCACAAGCAGCCCCTACTCCAATATGGGAGACACTGTTTTCATCAAGTTTGAAGCCTCAGTTTTGGCTGGACAGCCATTTCTTTATTTTTGGGGCCTGTGTGTTTTTCGACCTGGAAATGGCAAAAAAGGCGCGAAAACATTGATTTGTCTCTCCTGCCGCGCACACACTTCGGAGAGCTTGCAAAGGCCTAATAACCACAAGCAGCCCCTACTCCACTATGGGAGACACTGTTTTCATCAAGTTTGAAGCCTCAGTGTTGGCGCGGCAGCCTTTTCTTTTTCTTTCGGGATTGTGTTTTTCTCCACCTGAAAATGCCAAAGAAGGCATAAAAACATGGATTTGTCTCTCCTGCTGCGCACACACTTCGGAGAGCTTGCAAATGCCTAATAACCACAAGCAGCCCCTACTCCAATATAGGAGACACTGTTTTCATCAAGTTTGAAGCCTCAGTTTTGGCTGGACAGCCATTTCTTTATTTTTGGGGCCTGTGTGTTTTTCGACCTGGAAATGGCAAAAAAGGCGCGAAAACATTGATTTGTCTCTCCTGCCGCGCACACACTTCCGATAGCTTGCGAAGGCCTAAAAAACACAAGCTGCCCTTGAGTTATTGTGGGAGAGAATGTTTTCATCAAGTTTGAAGCCATAGTTTTGGCGCGGCAGCCGTTTCTTTCATTTTGGGGCCTATGTGTTTTTCGACCTTGAAATCGTAAAAAAGGCGCGAAAACATGGATTTGTCTCTCCTGCCGCGCACACACTTCCGATAGCTTGCGAAGGCCTAAAAAACACAAGCGGCCCTTGAGTTATTGTCTGAGAGACTGTTTTAATCAAGTTTGAAGCCTCAGTTTTGGCTGGACAGCCGTTTCTTTATTTTTGGGGCCTTTGTTTTCTTCGACCTGGAAATGGCAAAAAAGCCGCGAAAACATGGATTTGTCTCTCCTGCCGCGCACACACTTCTGATAGCGTGCAAAGGCCTAAAAAACACAAGCAGCCCGTGAGTTATTATGGGAGAGACTGTTTTCATCAAGTTTGAAGCCATAGTTTTGGCGCGGCAGCCGTTTCTTTCATTTTGGGGCCTATGTGTTTTTCGACCTTGAAATCGCAAAAAAGGCGCGAAAACATGGATTTGTCTCTCCTGCCGCGCACACACTTCGGAGAGCTTGCAAATGCCTAATAACCACAAGCAGCCCCTACTCCAATATGGGAGACACTGTTTTCATCAAGTTTGAAGCCTCAGTTTTGGCTGGACAGCCATTTCTTTATTTTTGGGGCCTGTGTGTTTTTCGACCTGGAAATGGCAAAAAAGGCGCGAAAACATTGATTTGTCTCTCCTGCCGCGCACACACTTCGGAGAGCTTGCAAAGGCCTAAAAAACACAAGCAGCCCGTGAGTTATTATGGGAGAGACTGTTTTCATCAAGTTTGAAGCCATAGTTTTGGCGCGGCAGCCGTTTCTTTCATTTTGGGGCCTATGTGTTTTTCGACCTTGAAATCGCAAAAAAGGCGCGAAAACATGGATTTGTCTCTCCTGCCGCGCACACACTTCGGAGAGCTTGCAAATGCCTAATAACCACAAGCAGCCCCTACTCCAATATGGGAGACACTGTTTTCATCAAGTTTGAAGCCTCAGTTTTGGCTGGACAGCCATTTCTTTATTTTTGGGGCCTGTGTGTTTTTCGACCTGGAAATGGCAAAAAAGGCGCGAAAACATTGATTTGTCTCTCCTGCCGCGCACACACTTCGGAGAGCTTGCAAAGGCCTAAAAAACACAAGCAGCCCGTGAGTTATTATGGGAGAGACTGTTTTCATCAAGTTTGAAGCCATAGTTTTGGCGCGGCAGCCGTTTCTTTCATTTTGGGGCCTATGTGTTTTTCGACCTTGAAATCGCAAAAAGGCGCGAAAACATGGATTTGTCTCTCCTGCCGCGCACACACTTCGGAGAGCTTGCAAATGCCTAATAACCACAAGCAGCCCCTACTCCAATATGGGAGACACTGTTTTCATCAAGTTTGAAGCCTCAGTTTTGGCTGGACAGCCATTTCTTTATTTTTGGGGCCTGTGTGTTTTTCGACCTGGAAATGGCAAAAAAGGCGCGAAAATATTGATTTGTCTCTCCTGCCGCGCACACACTTCGGAGAGCTTGCAAAGGCCTAATAACCACAAGCAGCCCCTACTCCACTATGGGAGACACTGTTTTCATCAAGTTTGAAGCCTCAGTGTTGGCGCGGCAGCCTTTTCTTTCTCTTTCGGGATTGTGTTTTTCTCCACCTGAAAATGCCAAAGAAGGCATAAAAACATGGATTTGTCTCTCCTGCTGCGCACACACTTCGGAGAGCTTGCAAATGCCTAATAACCACAAGCAGCCCCTACTCCAATATGGGAGACACTGTTTTCATCAAGTTTGAAGCCTCAGTGTTGGCGCGGCAGCCTTTTCTTTCTCTTTCGGGATTGTGTTTTTCTCCACCTGAAAATGCCAAAGAAGGCATAAAAACATGGATTTGTCTCTCCTGCTGCGCACACACTTCGGAGAGCTTGCAAAGGCCTAATAACCACAAGCAGCCCCTACTCCACTATGGGAGACACTGTTTTCATCAAGTTTGAAGCCTCAGTGTTGGCGCGGCAGCCTTTTCTTTCTCTTTCGGGATTGTGTTTTTCTCCACCTGAAAATGCCAAAGAAGGCATAAAAACATGGATTTGTCTCTCCTGCTGCGCACACACTTCGGAGAGCTTGCAAATGCCTAATAACCACAAGCAGCCCCTACTCCACTATGGGAGACACTGTTTTCATCAAGTTTGAAGCCTCAGTGTTGGCGCGGCAGCCTTTTCTTTCTCTTTCGGGATTGTGTTTTTCTCCACCTGAAAATGCCAAAGAAGGCATAAAAACATGGATTTGTCTCTCCTGCTGCGCACACACTTCGGAGAGCTTGCAAATGCCTAATAACCACAAGCAGCCCCTACTCCATTATGGGAGACACTGTTTTCATCAAGTTTGAAGCCTCAGTGTTGGCGCGGCAGCCTTTTCTTTCTCTTTCGGGATTGTGTTTTTCTCCACCTGAAAATGCCAAAGAAGGCATAAAAACATGGATTTGTCTCTCCTGCTGCGCACACACTTCGGAGAGCTTGCAAATGCCTAATAACCACAAGCAGCCCCTACTCCAATATGGGAGACACTGTTTTCATCAAGTTTGAAGCCTCAGTTTTGGCTGGACAGCCATTTCTTTATTTTTGGGGCCTGTGTGTTTTTCGACCTGGAAATGGCAAAAAAGGCGCGAAAACATTGATTTGTCTCTCCTGCCGCGCACACACTTCGGAGAGCTTGCAAAGGCCTAATAACCACAAGCAGCCCCTACTCCACTATGGGAGACACTGTTTTCATCAAGTTTGAAGCCTCAGTGTTGGCGCGGCAGCCTTTTCTTTTTCTTTCGGGATTGTGTTTTTCTCCACCTGAAAATGCCAAAGAAGGCATAAAAACATGGATTTGTCTCTCCTGCTGCGCACACACTTCGGAGAGCTTGCAAATGCCTAATAACCACAAGCAGCCCCTACTCCAATATAGGAGACACTGTTTTCATCAAGTTTGAAGCCTCAGTTTTGGCTGGACAGCCATTTCTTTATTTTTGGGGCCTGTGTGTTTTTCGACCTGGAAATGGCAAAAAAGGCGCGAAAACATTGATTTGTCTCTCCTGCCGCGCACACACTTCCGATAGCTTGCGAAGGCCTAAAAAACACAAGCTGCCCTTGAGTTATTGTGGGAGAGAATGTTTTCATCAAGTTTGAAGCCATAGTTTTGGCGCGGCAGCCGTTTCTTTCATTTTGGGGCCTATGTGTTTTTCGACCTTGAAATCGTAAAAAAGGCGCGAAAACATGGATTTGTCTCTCCTGCCGCGCACACACTTCCGATAGCTTGCGAAGGCCTAAAAAACACAAGCGGCCCTTGAGTTATTGTCTGAGAGACTGTTTTAATCAAGTTTGAAGCCTCAGTTTTGGCTGGACAGCCGTTTCTTTATTTTTGGGGCCTTTGTTTTCTTCGACCTGGAAATGGCAAAAAAGCCGCGAAAACATGGATTTGTCTCTCCTGCCGCGCACACACTTCTGATAGCGTGCAAAGGCCTAAAAAACACAAGCAGCCCGTGAGTTATTATGGGAGAGACTGTTTTCATCAAGTTTGAAGCCATAGTTTTGGCGCGGCAGCCGTTTCTTTCATTTTGGGGCCTATGTGTTTTTCGACCTTGAAATCGCAAAAAAGGCGCGAAAACATGGATTTGTCTCTCCTGCCGCGCACACACTTCGGAGAGCTTGCAAATGCCTAATAACCACAAGCAGCCCCTACTCCAATATGGGAGACACTGTTTTCATCAAGTTTGAAGCCTCAGTTTTGGCTGGACAGCCATTTCTTTATTTTTGGGGCCTGTGTGTTTTTCGACCTGGAAATGGCAAAAAAGGCGCGAAAACATTGATTTGTCTCTCCTGCCGCGCACACACTTCGGAGAGCTTGCAAAGGCCTAAAAAACACAAGCAGCCCGTGAGTTATTATGGGAGAGACTGTTTTCATCAAGTTTGAAGCCATAGTTTTGGCGCGGCAGCCGTTTCTTTCATTTTGGGGCCTATGTGTTTTTCGACCTTGAAATCGCAAAAAAGGCGCGAAAACATGGATTTGTCTCTCCTGCCGCGCACACACTTCGGAGAGCTTGCAAATGCCTAATAACCACAAGCAGCCCCTACTCCAATATGGGAGACACTGTTTTCATCAAGTTTGAAGCCTCAGTTTTGGCTGGACAGCCATTTCTTTATTTTTGGGGCCTGTGTGTTTTTCGACCTGGAAATGGCAAAAAAGGCGCGAAAACATTGATTTGTCTCTCCTGCCGCGCACACACTTCGGAGAGCTTGCAAAGGCCTAATAACCACAAGCAGCCCCTACTCCACTATGGGAGACACTGTTTTCATCAAGTTTGAAGCCTCAGTGTTGGCGCGGCAGGGTTAGGGTTAGGGTTAGGGTTAGGGTTAGGGTTAGGGTTAGGGTTAGGGTTAGGGTTAGGGTTAGGGTTAGGGTTAGGGTTAGGGTTAGGGTTAGGGTTAGGGTTAGGGTTAGGGTTAGGGTTAGGGTTAGGGTTAGGGTTAGGGTTAGGGTTAGGGTTAGGGTTAGGGTTAGGGTTAGGGTTAGGGTTAGGGTTAGGGTTAGGGTTAGGGTTAGGGTTAGGGTTAGGGTTAGGGTTAGGGTTAGGGTTAGGGTTAGGGTTAGGGTTAGGGTTAGGGTTAGGGTTAGGGTTAGGGTTAGGGTTAGGGTTAGGGTTAGGGTTAGGGTTAGGGTTAGGGTTAGGGTTAGGGTTAGGGTTAGGGTTAGGGTTAGGGTTAGGGTTAGGGTTAGGGTTAGGGTTAGGGTTAGGGTTAGGGTTAGGGTTAGGGTTAGGGTTAGGGTTAGGGTTAGGGTTAGGGTTAGGGTTAGGGTTAGGGTTAGGGTTAGGGTTAGGGTTAGGGTTAGGGTTAGGGTTAGGGTTAGGGTTAGGGTTAGGGTTAGGGTTAGGGTTAGGGTTAGGGTTAGGGTTAGGGTTAGGGTTAGGGTTAGGGTTAGGGTTAGGGTTAGGGTTAGGGTTAGGGTTAGGGTTAGGGTTAGGGTTAGGGTTAGGGTTAGGGTTAGGGTTAGGGTTAGGGTTAGGGTTAGGGTTAGGGTTAGGGTTAGGGTTAGGGTTAGGGTTAGGGTTAGGGTTAGGGTTAGGGTTAGGGTTAGGGTTAGGGTTAGGGTTAGGGTTAGGGTTAGGGTTAGGGTTAGGGTTAGGGTTAGGGTTAGGGTTAGGGTTAGGGTTAGGGTTAGGGTTAGGGTTAGGGTTAGGGTTAGGGTTAGGGTTAGGGTTAGGGTTAGGGTTAGGG